>NC_086379.1:60023126-60326157 GCF_036588685.1 Mytilus trossulus | reverse complement strand
GCCTTGAATTCCGAGAAAGACAAAAAGTGAAGGAAAGGTAGTGGAGAATTTAGTATAAGTGTAAACTCTTGATCTGGGGCATATAAATGTTTAAATATGTCTCACAGTTCTTTATTTTGACCTTCAAAATTCAATAGTATGCATTTCAGCTTTCTTTTCTAAGATGTATTTTTTAAGAACTTTCATAGTAAAAGTGGTATAATTTAGCCGTAACAGGTGTTCATATGGAAAATTTGCTTTGTTTATCATAACATTATCATTAAATGCAACCTCTGATAGTGAAATGGCCATGATTTATTGGGTACACTTCATTTAACTACAGTTACGATAAAAGATTGGGAAACGTTACGGCTAAGCTGAAAAATATTTAAATTATTATTTGAACCTCAGAAAAATTGTGTCAAATATTTTTGTTGGTGATTTACATTTCATGTTCGCCTACATTTATTGCGAGTTCGCATAACGAAAGATGCATACATACCTGGAACCGCTAACCCATCCATGTCAATATACTCTGTCTTTCTCCTTTTGAAATTCATCTGTAAACCAATGTCAGCCAGATATCAAGTGACAAAAATTAACATCATTTCATAGGTAATAATAAAAGCAACAAATATTATTTATTAAGCTTTATAAGCCATCAATGTGTGTCTGGTGTTTAGTAAATATAACTGAAAAAATGAAAACATACTACATACAAAATTATTGTATATAAAGATCATATTTTTTTTCATCCACATTCTAAAACGTAGGTTGTCATATGAGTTACTCTTTGATAAAAAAAAAAACCTCGTGCATATCATCATAAACATCATTGCAACTTCAAGCTCAAGGTCTAGTGGGAGCATCACTGGCATCAATGCAATTACCGCGCATACCTACTTTATTGGGCGGTATGAAACGCGCGGACTTTTTTTCCTGATATAGAAACATAAAAATAAAATAAAAAAAAAAAGGCTGAAATTAACATTGAAGACATTATATCCATGTATTATCTACACTTAAATGATTACTTACTTGTTCAGTGTCTTTGGTAAGTAACCTGAATATAAAGACCACATGTTGATTATCACTGTGATAAATTCTTCATTAACACGTCTTTATTAAATGGAATAAAGGTTTCGATAAAATCTTTATAGTGTAAATGGTCAATCATTTTGATGCAAGTATTTGCATTCTTTTCTATGTTCACCATCAACAGGTAATATGAATAGTATCTACTAATAATAAACATAAAATAAAACAAAGTTTAATCTTACCGGGGCATTTCACCAAAAAATATTGATAATCATGCAAGCATACGTAAATACAAGTCTTTGTAGTAATAAAATTTGAGAATAGAAATTGGTTATGGAAATGGGGATTTAAGAACGTTCGCTACTCTTACCTTTGATTTTTTTTTCAGATACTCGGGGTCATATTGTAGCAGACATTTGGCACCATCAGAATGCTTGGAATTATGACACAATACATATTAAAATTCCACTAAATGTGGATACAGTCATGTTTGGCCTCTATGATAACTATAAACTCAATTTTATATATAAAAAATAAAGTCATATTACTAGCAAATTCTTAAAGTACTTCATCAACAAATCTCAGATGCAAGAAAAACCTCATATGAAGGGAGATAAAAATTTCATCAAAGAAAATTCAATTTTGGAAAGGCATCTTTCCTAAAAAAAATATGAGTGCAAAAACATAAACATGTACTGGAGCCCCTGAGATTAAGTCATTTAAATACGAATTATTAATTTATAAATGTGCTTGAACTGTAATTACAATTATCACTATTTTATTTAATGTAAATATTATACTTCGTCCATATATTTTATTATGTGATATCTTATCGTATTATTATTATCTTTTTATAACTTTCATTTTCTTTATTATGCTTATCTATATAGCTTGCTTTATTATGTGCCACATAAGACAATGCCTGTCAATCCATGACATTTTTTTTTTTTATAAAAAAGAAACCCCCCCAAAAAAAACCAATTCACTTAATGATATTTTGAATTCAATGCCATATTCTATTTCAGCTTAGGACCAATAAGTTTCGATAGAAACTCCTCAAGCAGTGGCTAATCATAAACGAACCAGAATTAACTTTGAACCATACCTTTTATGAATTCTATCTATGAACTGCTCAAATAGAAAGAATAACATGTCTTGAGAATTTTCCATAAAAGGATTTCATGTTATCACTGAATGAAAGGAAATTCTCAAGTAAACAATTTATTTCAGGACTGCTATGTCCATATTTAGTGCATTAGTTTACTCTGCTTATCTTGTGACTTTATGTATATGTATATTATGCCTTTATGCATATGCATAATGTGTCTTTATCCATATGTATATCTTAGCAAATTTTGGATATACAATATTGTCTTGTTTTTTTTGTAATTTTCAAGAAAAAGAAGGACAGGAAAAGTGTTTGATTGTGAAACAGAAATAATAGGTTAATAAGTTTATTAAATTACTGTTTTGATGAGGAAACAGAAATAATTTTACAGTTAAACAAATTTTAACTGAACTACAACAAGTACTGTAAACAATGGATGTTTTGTTTGGAATTCAATATTTGTGGCTACCTATTTACGTGGATTGAATAAATATTGTATTTTGGTGGATATTTGATATTATTGTTTTTGCAAAATTTGCATTCAAGCCAATAAAAAGTTATCCATCATTGACCATTTAAATTCGTTGTTTAACTTTACTCATAAAATCCACAACCAATGATATCTCTCAAAATATGATGAATCCGTAGTATCTTTATTGTTTTGTTGTCTTGAATGTTGTTAATGTTGTAAGCAGTTTAATTTTGCTAATTTAAAGAAAAGCACAAAAAATGTTATTGCCTGAATTTCAGAAAACGGGACAAGAACAAGACGAAAAGACCCTGCAAATAATTTGCAAACTATTATATAGTTATCAAAGGTACAATATAATTTAGTACACCAGACGCACGTTTCGTCTACATAGGACTCATCATTAATACGCATATAAAAATATGTATATAGCCAATCAAGTACAAAGACTTTGAATTGTTAAAATTCGTTGGATACTAGTTTTTGTCGAATTCTTGGGAACAGATAATCCAATTTTAAATCTCGATGAAGTACAAATTGTTTTATCGGATTGTTGATTTTCGAAAAACCAAGAAATCACATTTTCATGAAATACAATTTTTCCTTAATACACGAAAAATTGGTACCTACGAAAATAAAAAAATCCACATTATCAGTAAATAAACCTCTTTATAGTATTCTTATAATGACTCATCTTAGAACCCCTCCCCCCCCAAAAAAAAATACTACATACATTATTAGTAGTGTGTTTACTTGAAAATTATCTTTAAAAAAAACTATTATCACTTAGAAAACAATCACACTATTATCGCTTAAAAAAATCACAATGCTAAATGCAGAAGAAGAAGAAGAAAACAAATAAGAGGTTTGATGTTTGTTTGACATTTTTTTTTCAAAATTAATAATTTTTTGTATTTTGTAAAAGCTCAATAATTTAATACTATAGAATTCTTATCGTGAAATATTTCCAATTGTGTTTGTGCCTCAGAAATTCCAGTTTAAGTTTGTGTTAGGAGAAACAAATGAATGTAAAAAGTAAAATTAAAAAATTACTGAACTCCGAGAAAAAATCAATCGGTAAGTTCCTAATCAAGTGGCAAAATCAAATAATACATAAAACGAATGGACAAACAACTGTCATATTCCTGACTTGGTACAGACATTTTAAATTTGCTCTTAACTGATAAGTTCTTATATTGGTCACTTCTAATTGATTCGGACTAACTAGCAGTTTATATATAGAACGCCATATACACTAATAGTATTATTCAAATGTCACTAGCCACATCATTTTCAGTTTTAAAGAGGTATCAAGGCGAACATATGTTTATTATATATTTATCAAGAGTTTTATGATGGAAATTTGTCCTCTAGTGTCACTTATATTGCCAGATTTGTTGAAATGCGAAAAAACATATCCTTGGACTTTAGATGTTAACCTTATGATTTGCTAAACTACTGATTGATGAAATAATCGCACTTCTGAATTTTTTCAATAGACTCTAAATGTCAACTTAACTTAATGCTAAAGCATTTCTTAATAAATATTTCAATGACTGATATATAAGCTATGTTTTAAATGGCAAGATTCTACTTTGTTAAAATTATCTCCCCATTACGACATCTATTTTTCGTAACCGAGAAATGGAAGCTATAATAGTGATGACGCGCTAAGAATTTAGCTCTTGAAAAATGATAAATTTATCCACATAGCATCCTTACGATCTTTATATGTCAGTCGAATTTTTAAAGGCAAATATATCTTCTAGCTACTGAGATTCATCTAATGTACCTTAATTATTTTTTTGTCAACTTAAAACTATTGTCAGATTGTGAGATTGTGAGAAAGGGAATTTTTGAAAGTTCAAAAAAAATAAAAAAAATTTAATTAGATATTTAGTGGAAGGGCAGACTAAAAAGTTATCAAAGGAACCAGGCTTATAATTTAATACGCCAGACGCGCGTTTCATCTACATAAGACTCATCAGTGACTCTCAGATCAAAACAGTTAAAAAGCAAAACAAATACAAAGTTTAAGAGCATTGATGACCCAAAATTCCAAAAAGTTGTGCCAAATACGGCTAAGGTAATCTACTCCTGTAAAACTGACGCAAAAATTGATGTTTTTTTTTATATATATATATAATAAACGCATAAAACATAAATACAAAACATCACCTATATGAAACACAAGGAAGCATTAGATGTTATATCGATAAATCTTTCGGATATATATATATATACTATTATCTTTCATCATTATGATTATGATTTTTAAAAAATCCGTCCTATCAATCTATTCTGATTTAACTGTAACAACCTTGAAATTATATATAATTTTAAACGAAAACAGCAACGCTTGTACAATTATAAAATTTAAAAAATAAATTCTAATAAGATATTTAGTGGAAGTGGGGACTAAAGGTGACACAAAATAAATGCTTTTTTGGAGTATTGCGTTTTAAAGATTCACTTGTAAAGTGTTTTGTCAAGTACTCTTAGTAAAAACTTGTTTTTTGAACGCATCTACTCTGTTGACCAATATATTTCACTTTAGATTTAATGTTCTTATAACAACTTATAGAGTATAAATGAATATCAAAACGTATAATTAGTAGTCAACGATCTCTCTCACGAGGGCGCTGGATCTTTACGAGTAACGATTCATGTATATAATAAATAGATAATATACACGTCTAAATTAAAGCTAGGTGTGTCTATCTTCTGCCCCAAAACACACAAACGCAATATATTATTATATATATAGTCCCGCATAAAAAGTGTACAAAACACCACCAATATAAAGCAAAAGAAAGTATATTCTTAAGTAGAAAATGGTTAGTTAGACCTGGTTTTATAGCTAGCTTTACCTATCAATTGTATGAAGGTCGCATAAAAGTTCATTATATAAACAACGATGTGTGAACTAAACAAACAGATATAATAGGTAAAAATGTTACAAAATGTTTAAACAAAAGATCATGAATATCTAGAAATTTACTATTTTCAGACATACTTTTTGTTGTGTGTAATATCTCTTCAAGGATGCATTAGATATTCTTTTGTGTACTCTTTCTTAGTCAATGTATCTGAACAGTATCTACTGAACATACTTTCCCAAACTGAGGGTCGAATAGGGTGTAGAAAAATATGAAATTTTATTTAACATAGAGATGATTTTTTTAAAATTAAAAAAAAATGTATTCACTGCACGATAAAAGACATAAAAGCCTTAGGTTCTTGAAAATAGCAAAACAAGTAAACGGTCACGCTACACATTCAAATTCATTTTTTGAATAATAAAATAAAAGTACTTCAGTTAACTGTGAAAGTAGAATTTTTGGCAGTGTTAGAAAGTGGTGAAAATTCTAAAGAAGTCAGCAATTATCCCTTACGGACCAGGATATACTATCTTGCCACCTTAAACAGTTCTTCACAAAAGATTCAGGTCAATGATCATAAACTTCTAATCCTTAGAAACAAAACCGGACAAAACTGTACATTTCCCGTAAACATGTGACTATATACCTAACAAAAAGGTTTGAATACTTAAAAATATTAATTCAATTAATTCACTGTGTATTTTCCATGGTAATTCACGAGATTGTTCGGCTAATTGCAAAGAAAAAAGTGCAATAAAGATATTTTTAGAAGAAAAAAAGAACGTAATTTTATCTGTATACGTGGTACTGCATGTGGGGCGTATATTTTAGGTATTTAAGAAGCCACACAGCGTTCTCCTCGACATAATCCAACCTACACTGTTCACGGTAAGAAAATCTTTATATTTTTTTAATCAGGGGATTGTTAAACAAATCTTGAAATTTGTTAAACAATACTTATCAGAAATACAATACAATAAATAAATTTAATTTTTGAATCAAATATTGATTTTCTGAATTGCTACAAGAATACAGCTTCAAACTGCAATAAGGAAATCACTACTTTTTGGCTAGGACTATATGTCCACTGGTTATGAGAAGTTGATAATCAAAGTAGCATAAGAACGTCAGAATATCGGAACAAATGGACGACTGACCATTCCAGTGGATTTTGCCGTAATTATTTTTTTTCTTTTAAAATTGGATTCGTTATCCATAAAAGAATCAATGATTTGACGAATAAAAACATTATTTTAATAATACAGTAAAATCAAAATACTGTACAGATTAAAGATGCAATATTGTTTTTCAACAAATAAGGTTAAGACGGTCTTAAATATTAAACAAAACTTTTAGTCCAGTGAACACACTCTATTTTAAATGGTTTTTCAAAACTAATGCATTCCGTATTCTGTAGAAATTGCAAACATTTTTTGAACCAAGTGTCATTGTTTTTGAATACAATTAATTGAAAATTTGGAGGGAAATGTTTTTCTGTTGATTTTTCATAAATTAAACATTGAAACCTTTCATTTTAAAAAAAACAATGAAAAAATAATAAGGATTGCTATTTCAAGTAAAGGTTAAAAAATTATAAAGAAAAACATATGGGTTGTTGAAACTATACAACTATTTTTTATATTTGTAGATGATCAAAATGAATAGAATGCTTGCTCTCCTCATTGCAGTTTTCGTATTGAACGGAATTGGTAATGTTTATTTTTATTTTTATTTGTATTCTTTCAACTCGGCTCCACTGATTTTTATTTTCCTAAATAACGATTTTTACACATAATTGCTTGTGCTCTATGAATTGATAAGTAGTGTTTGCGTCTGAAAATATTAATTTTGCACGAAAGAATTGACGTTGTACTATATAAAACTATAGGCAATTAAAAATTTTGTCAAAATGTCCTATACCTTGAAACCTGTTAACAGCTTTATGTTAAAGTTATCAAAAACTGCAACTCATAAATTTACTGACCTAAATCGAAATCCAATATTTCAATAATTTTGAAGAGCAAAAATAGACAAAAACTTATTTACGGCAAAAATATTGGTAATTGTAGTAACAACCACAACACTCAGAGAGTCAACTAAACCAGCGGTAACTCGACGATCTGGTAAATGTGACATGGAAGGTAAGCGTAATTGTTATTTATGGTCTTTTCGTCAGCTTTATAAACCTACTTTACCTTATTGACCGTTATATCATTATTAGAATGTAGTGTTTTACAAATCATTAGCATGTGCATACACATGTAACATCTCCACTCATCATAATGATATATATATACCAGCAAATACATTAATGTAGTGTGTTTTGTCAATCTGTATATATAAAAAAGAAGATGGGGTATGATTGCCAATGAAAAACTCTCCACAAGACACAGACATTAACAACTATAGGTCACCGTACGGCCTTCAACAATGAGCAAAGCACATACCGCATAGTCACCTATAAAAGACCAGGAAATGGTAATGTAAAACATTTCAAACTAGAAAAGCTAACGGCACTATATATGTACAAAAAAATGAACGAAAAACAAATACTTAGTATGTAACATATAAACAAACGACAACTACTTAATTACAGGCACTTGACTTAGGATAGGCACATACATACAGATTGTGTCGGAGTTAAAATGTTAGCGGGATCCCAACCTCTATCCTGGAACAGTGGTGTAACCGTACAACATAAGAACAAATATAAAAAGCAGTTGAAAAAGGCTTTACTCATCAGATGGATAAAAGTACTGCCATCTTGCAACAAATCGCAAAATACGACTGAATATTTTATAAAATGTGTCTAAAAATAACCTAGCATATACACAGTGTATAATCGTAAATATTAAACGTTACTTTTTTAGATTATTAAATTATTACTATTTGTATGTTCTTATTTTGAAAACGCCATTTAAAAAAAAAGATAACATAATATTATTTAATGTCCGTGGATTAATTCAAATTATGATTAAAACTACATCAATATTTTGTTGCACTTTCATTTTTAGGTCCAACGCCATGTAAACATGGAGAATTCTATGCAGATACATGCAACAAGCATGCATACTATCAATGTGTGTGGAAGAAACCTGTGAACATGCCATGTTCGGGGAGTCTAGTATGGAACCAAGCAATAAAAACATGCGACTGGCCATGAAGTTATTTTAATACTTGACTTTGGAATGTTAGATTGAGAACATTTGATTAAGTACAAACTGTAACTGAAGCATGAGTAACTTCTGTACAGAATAATAAAAATAATTTGAAAATTTTTCTGTTTTCTATATTTTGTTCTATATTTCAAGATGTATTCAACTTGTATTTTTTTTTCATGTTAAAAATAAATTCTTGAATTCGTTTTCTCACTTAAATTGTTTCAATTTTTTTACGTCATCATTCTTTATAGGTGACAATACGATTTTAGTGTTTCTTATTGTTGAAGGCCGTACAGTTGTCTATATCAGTAGTATACCGCTGTTCAAAACTCATAAATCGATAGAAAATAACACCAAATCCGGGTTACAAACTAAAACTGAGGAAAACGCATCGAATATAAGAGGAGAACAACGAATCGAATTAAGTATTAGACAATATCCGACGAAAATAAAAAATATAACATCAAAACTAAACGAATGATTAAAGATAGATAAGTACCGTGAAACGTCTTATAGCAATGCAAATTCACACTCAAATATCAAAGGAGACAAACGACACAACAGAAACACAATGTTCAAATGTAACCTACACAGAGACGAACTATACTATAACAATGACCATTTACCTGAATTAGTACAGGGCATTTAAAATTGCTTTTATTCATTTCATGTGAACTTTGGTGGATAATTGTTTCATTGAAAATATGGAACTTATGTTTTATGAATAAAACCAACGCAACACGGTCAAAACTTTCTTCATAATAAGAACGAACTCAGAATAACAGTTGCTCATTACTTCTTTGCCTTTGTCTTTTTGAATGAAACAATTAGAAGCCATTCATATCGAAAACAATGTTCAAATTACAGACGACAGACAAAAAAATCAAAGACTATTTTAGGCACTTCAGAAATTTAACAGTCTCCTCTCCTCTGATCTGATGTATATCGTGCAAAAACTATCAATTATTCATACCGGTGCTTTTACACTCTATCATAGCAAATAGTTAAATGTGTCTCGTCTTACCGAGTAAAACATTACTTTAAATTATAATCAGAAAGTACAAATAATATATTTAGTTCATGACCGAACGGATTTCATTAGAAAGAGAACAGTTACATAGTAAACACCCAAGACCTGAAATAAAAAAATATTCAACAAAGGAAACTGCAGTAAAATCCAAACTTTTATCCCATCGACAGCCATCATGCTGCTCATGACAAATTAAAATCCGGGGTCAAAGGATAAAACTTGTTTTCACACTTGCTTATTACTGTTTCAGACAACGACATGTCTAATGGAAGTGAATAGACACGTTATGCCTATTGTTCAATATTTATGACTGATTGAGTTTCAATCCAAAGTGTGATCGGAAAGATACACTCAATGATCACTTGAAGTTTAAACCGGAGAAGGATGTTATAGCATTGCCTATAAATAGCAGGGGAAATGTTTAATATTTCCTTGAGTATTTTGTTTAAATAAAATTATACGTATTTTCTGGTGTTGCTGATTTCAAGATTCAATAAAGGCAACAGTAGAATACCGCTGTTCAAAACTGTTGGAAACGCATTAAATATAAGAAGAGAACAACGACACAACATTAAAATGTAACACACACAACACCATTAAAAATTTAAATTCGGGGACAAATGTTTATACTTGTTTTCATACATCTTTTTTTTCTCTGCCAACGGAATAGCAAATAGAGGAAATGAATAGTGTTATCGTACCTGTTCAATATATTTCATGGTTGGCCAAATCTCATTTCAAAGTGCATTGAACACTTGATTGTTAAACTGAAAAATGATGTAACTGTAATGTCTATCTATAGCAGGGGTTTGTAATACTTTCTTTTGTATTTTGTTTTAAATAAAACTGAATATTTTTATAGAGCGGGTGTATACAGTGTTGTCGAAGTCGAAGTCGATTTGTTCGTCTTTGTGTTCCCTTTGTTTCCGCAAACGCTACTAAAGTGTTAAACAGAATTTGTTCAAATTTTGATTTTTTTGCAGATGAACTTGTCCTCGTTTTTCATTTTTTAATTCAAAAATTTTTCGGTTTCATTTTGGCATGACTTAGAATTTTGTATTGTCCGAAACTCACATTCGAACTTTCTTTGAGCAGTCTTGGATTATGCCATTATTGTATCTGGGACACCCATTGTGAACCCGCAATTCTTCCTTAACTCCATATCAAAGTTTTTCAAAATTTCTCAGACAATTAACCATATCATACTAGGTTCATGTTTTGGAGTGAGGAGGGACTGGGGTCGCTTATTAATTCAAAGACTTTGTTATACGAGCATTTGTTTTTCTGGAGAGTAATACTATGTCATCTTCGCTAGCCAATGGTTACGATCCACTCCCGCTCTCTTCACCCTTGGCGGATTGAGATAAACTTTGAAGACGCAAGGTAAGGATTTTGATTGGGTGCAGTCAAAAATCGCTGCATCCAATCATAAAGCGCATATAATATGATCACGTGTAAACGAAGAAAGTGTTTGTAAACAATTACAACGTGTTTATTGTGCAATAAGTTTGTACATCCCGAAACATACGACTATATCGTGACAACTTGAATGTTTTTAATCAACCAATAGAATTCCAGTGTATGTTTCATGCACACATGCATGAATGTTGACGTATACTTTCATTTCCGGCTTTACCAAGTGCGTAGAAATCAGACGCTACCGTGTTTTTACCTCCAAACTGAAGAATTCAAGTGCTACCATTGGTCAAGAATAATGCATTCGGAATGGGCGTGATTTTTGTCTTCCGATAGATGGCGCAACATTGTTATAACAAATGTTGGCTCAATCCGCCAAGGGCGAAGAGAGCAGGAGTGGATCGTAACCCTTGGCTAGCGAAGATGTACTATGTGAGCTTTACTCGACCTATTAGTCATTATATTGTGCCTGTTCCAGCGGGCCTTACATAAAACCAGTTAAACCTAAATGCACATCTTTTGCAAAATAATTGGTACCGTCAATGTTGTTACCTGCCACATGTTCTTGTTCAAAGAAAGGAGTTATCTTTTTTCATGTTAAAAACGTATTTGGAAAATTTGGTGTTTATGACAGACAATCTTAGCTTCTGTTTAAAGTCAAAAACTTCACTAGATCCGTGACAAATTGAGCTTGAAACTCTTTTGTGGGAGACTTTATCGTGTCTTATAGCTATCATTGCTGTTTCAATAGTGCATTTCAGATATCTCCCGTCGCCCGTGTTATATCAGCGGTATAATTATTAAATCGCGATAATTTATTTTTCTATCTCATCTATCATAAGAAATATAAAATTGCGTACTCAAGTGTAATTTCTTTCTATTTAAATATCTTTGGTCCATTCATTTGATGTGTTTAAGCTTTTGATTTCGTTATTTGCTAGAGAACTTTCTATCCAGAATTTTCCTTGAAATTTGATATTTGTACTGTTTTATTTTTTACATGTTGACAAAAAAATGCAGTTTGAATTTGTCAATGACATAAAGAAAAATTATATACTATAAAAGTTAATTCAGGAAAAAAAGTCAATAACCTTTCTAGAAGCTGTTTCATTACGCCTAATTAATTGGGGATTTCCTTTTTGAATTTTCCTCGGAGTTCAGTATGTTTGTGGTTTTACCCTTTTCAAAGCAAACTTTTGTCATGTTTCAATCAAACGAAGATCAAAACAAAGCAAAACAAGTTAGAATTTGCGGCATCTATGCACCTTTATTTTTATTTTTTCCCTCTATTGCCTGAGTTTATTTTAATCACTTCGAAATTATTTCCTTTAACTCTTATAACAATTTTGTCGATAACTTCTTTTTAATCACTTTAAGTTTAATAAGATACATTGTTATAACGTGTTAAAACTTTTTATCAAACATGTTTGTTTTTCTAATATTGAAAATATGCGATGAAGACATAGATGTTACATTATTTCGTGTTATATCCAGTCCGTCATACTTGTCACTTAACTTTTATGCCCGCGTCACACTGTCTCGATTTTTATATACGATGGACACCCGAATGAGAAAATTGTAAGTTCGTACGAAGTTGGTCCCGATGTTGTTAAAATACCAAAAAGTGACCGAAGCCAGTACGATGAATAACGAAGTCAATACGATGGTGCCGAAATTATATACGATAACAAAAGATGGACATACAAAGGTTAACCGAAGACGGGTATTCAAGCTTCATATCTCAGCAGAAGCCTACACGAAGGATCACGAAGGCTACACGATGGATACCAATGATGTCGCGATGGCCATACGATGTTTAAAAGACGTCGTGTACAGTTTACGATGCATGGCGGGAAATCGATCTTTTTGTCTAATTCTTATAAACTTAGTTTATTATCCCCTCGCCTACTACATGTAAGTTGCGTGTAGATAAAATTGTTATGGACACTCCAAAACCAAAATGCTCAAAACTTGGTATGGTGTTACTCGTTAGGAATATCTAGAGCGCTCTTGACTTTAAAGTTCAAAGATCAAGGTCAAAGTGGCAGTTGTAATACAAGGCAATATAACCCTTGTAGACACTATAAAACTTATGTGCTTCAAAAGATTTTAACCACACTTGGTATATTGTTCCTCCTTGTAATGATTTGACATTTTGTACGTTTTCTCCTTGAAATAGCATAATACACAGGAAATTGGTTGCTCATTTTTTTACCTGCTAGTGCTAATGACAATATTAAAGGTATTTCCAGTTACTGTATGTTTGGTTGATTTCTTCAAAAGAATTAATCATTTTCTGCATGAGTCATATACAAATATACTGTCCATATTTGTCCCCAAACGTTACATACGAGGGGATGTCACGCTCGGCATTGCCTTGTTTGAACTGTAAAATGTGTGCACTAGTCTGAATAATCACCCATAATTATGCCCATGTATATTGATCTATCTTAAAGGTAAGGTAATGGGTTCGTTGATCTCTTTTATTCAAAAAGAGCTCTTTCCAGGACAATATCATAATAATATAGACAGAAGGAAGGATGTGGGGAAAGCAACAAATGCGGAAAAATATGACATATAGAAAACAAAATGGTTATGGAGTAAACATGCGTGTGACAACAACTCAGAAGATACATAAAAAATCAGAATAATGAAGAAAAAGTTGGTTTCCCTATATACATGTACCTGCAGTGTTGGTGTACGAGGCGCGTTTATAATTTTCATTAAGTTACTTGATAGGAAAAATTGACCAAAAAAATGTATTTTACTTGTAAAAGTAAGTCCTGAGCCTGTAATAGCTGCTCTTCTTGTTCCATTTGAATTAATAAAAACAACTCTGTCGCCCTTCTTGTTCTCAAAGAATCATATGATATGAGCTCCATGTTTTGTGAACGTCTTTCTTAACTGTCGTATTAGACTGACCAGTGCATATCGCGCATATGGCACTTTAAATGTATTTTAGCGCGAAAATTAACTTACATTTAGCTGGGTTTATTGCCGTCGTAGTTCCATCTTGTCGCCTTCATACTTTTATTCGATGGCAACACGACGGGATTACGAGGTCTTCACGAAGTCTTGTTGCCAACGTAAGACCCTCGGGTAGCTTCGTGATTCATTCGTGTAGATATCGTAATGTCAAAACTGCCCGATGGAAACGACGAAAACACGAATGCAATACGATGTTTAAAGATGCATTCCCGGTGACATAACGATGGTGAGGATCGTGATACGAACTCAATACGAACCCTCAAAATCGGACGCAAAAAAATTAGAACCCTTCCCGAAGTTGTTCCCGAAGGCTAGAAAAAGTGGCAATGAACAATGGAAAATGAACAATCTTGAATTGAAAATTTTGTAAAAATGAATTTTTGGTTATAATGAAGGGCATGGAATAAATAACATTCCAATCTTTAAATCTG
The DNA here is from genome assembly GCF_036588685.1 of Mytilus trossulus. NCBI lineage: Eukaryota > Metazoa > Mollusca > Bivalvia > Mytilida > Mytilidae > Mytilus > Mytilus trossulus. The sequence goes on along the minus strand of NC_086379.1, from coordinate 60,311,655 downwards.
TATATTTAAGTCCATTTCCCATTTGTTATGGGAAGATAGTGATAATACTTTATTATCCTTCAGAAATAAATTATAGAAAAAATTGCAAGATTTTAATTCTGTTTTTTTACTTTATCTACTAATATATTTTCAATATTATCAAGTTTAGAACTACCTTCTATCCTACTTTTCCATCTATTTGGAATATCGCTTAAAATACCATAAAACTCTACAAAATTAGTATTGATATTATATTTTTTCTCAAATTCTTTATATGAGAATAATGTATCATTATCTGACACCAGATCAATGATAAAAAATATACAATTTTGCAATATATGTACCATTCAAAATCATCTTTTCATCCATTTTGATGTTTGGATTTAGCCATATGGAATGGGCCAGAAAATCGGTATTGTTTTCAACTTTCAATTTATTTTTCAATTTTGAAAAATTTACCAGGATATCATGCCAAAAGAGATTGACTTCTTTTGCTAAATAAAGCAATCCTTCCTGGCTTAAAGGTAAAATGTTGCCCCCCCCTTTTTGTGTACAACTAAGCAGCAAAACTTTCCAAGGAGAGTCATTTTGGGAGTCATTTATACAGCCAAGACATTTTTACAATATAGCAAAAATAGTAAACATTAGGCATCCTAAGACCGCCATCACAGTTTTTTTCTTGAAAAAGTTTTTCCATACTACCCTTTTTTAACCCAATCCATATGGCATCAGGGACTTAGGAAGAATCATCAGCATATTGACTTAATAAAAATTCAGAGTCATTAATTGTTACCCCAGCAACACCAGGGTCATTTTTAATAGTAGTTCCAAAACTAAAATAAATAGATAAGGTGACAGAAGATCCCTTGACGAACCCCTCTTTTCAATAAAAAGAATTGCTGAAATATATCCGTTGTTTAACACTGCACTAGAGGCATCACAACATGCCTTAATCCAACTTATAAATGTATGGTCAAAGCCATAAAACTGCAAAGACTAGTATAAAAGACCAACCGATCGTGTCGAAAGCTTTTTCAAAAGCGACTAAAAGTTGAAGTCCAGGAATGTCGTCTTTCTCCATCTTTTCCATCAGATCATAAATAAATCTAGTACATTCGCCTATATACTTACCTATTCTATTTTTCTTTTTTAAATCATAAAGGTTGTACTGTACTCACATTTTCAACAATTTTTGTGAGAAGATCGACATTCATTTTATGAAGATATATATGCGAATGAATGTATTAATAATTGTCATACTAATAACAAAACGACAACCACTGAACAACAGGTTCCTGAGTTAGGACAGGTGCAAACAAATTCAGCATGTATAAACGATTTAAATGACGCCTATCTTCACCCTTACCTGAAACAAAAGTGTAAAATCCCAACATAGAAAGACACACTATAAAATATCAATTGAAATGGCTCAACTCAATCAAAAAACATATTCAACAAAGTAAATATATACTGAACGAATAAATCTATGACACAATGTAAGTACACAATTAATCGAATAAAAGGGAGTGAGATGTAAAATTCAGAAAGACAGCCATTACCTTGAACAAAATGCCGCCAAATAAAATAGCATACACAGGTAAATACTTTTAAATATATTTTTTGTTAGGTAAAAATGGAGTACAGAAATATTGTTTTACAAAATAAATAATTTTGTTGTTCATAGTACGAGAACAGAGGTGAAAAGTATCGTCATACCAAACACTTAGTCCGTTTCAATGTATTTTGATGTTTGTTTTTGTATCAGTTCAGTGTTTCTGTTGTAACGTTGTTTTCCTCTTATAGTTGATGTGTTTTTGTTCTTGACCCAGATTTATATCAGTTAAATCGATTAATGACTATTAAAAAGGGGTATACTACATTTGCCTTTAATAACATAGCTACATTTTATTTTGAAACTAAAAAGATGATTATCATAACAGATAAATCAAAAGTTTCTACATTTACATAAAGCTTCACAAATTAAATGAAAAATTGCATTGTAGCGCTCTCCCGGGTAAACTTATTACCAGATGTTTATGAATCCTTTGTCAAAGATTTATTTCAGCAATGTCTCGGACTATTTTTTAAATCAGTGCTGATCAAATATTTTTACAAGAGTTGTGCCCCTTGGAAATATTAACTCTTTAGGAAATTGCTTAGCATTTGCACTCACGCTTTTATTTCTCTAAAATAAAGTAAATATATACTGAACGAATAAATCTATGACACAATGTAAGTACACAATTAATCGAATAAAAGGGAGTGAGATGTAAAATTCAGAAAGACAGCCATTACCTTGAACAAAATGCCGCCAAATAAAATAGCATACACAGGTAAATACTTTTAAATATATTTTTTGTTAGGTAAAAATGGAGTACAGAAATATTGTTTTACAAAATAAATAATTTTGTTGTTCATAGTACGAGAACAGAGGTGAAAAGTATCGTCATACCAAACACTTAGTCCGTTTCAATGTATTTTGATGTTTGTTTTTGTATCAGTTCAGTGTTTCTGTTGTAACGTTGTTTTCCTCTTATAGTTGATGTGTTTTTGTTCTTGACCCAGATTTATATCAGTTAAATCGATTAATGACTATTAAAAAGGGGTATACTACATTTGCCTTTAATAACATAGCTACATTTTATTTTGAAACTAAAAAGATGATTATCATAACAGATAAATCAAAAGTTTCTACATTTACATAAAGCTTCACAAATTAAATGAAAAATTGCATTGTAGCGCTCTCCCGGGTAAACTTATTACCAGATGTTTATGAATCCTTTGTCAAAGATTTATTTCAGCAATGTCTCGGACTATTTTTTAAATCAGTGCTGATCAAATATTTTTACAAGAGTTGTGCCCCTTGGAAATATTAACTCTTTAGGAAATTGCTTAGCATTTGCACTCACGCTTTTATTTCTCTAAAATATTTATATAAAATTTTAAAGAACACAAACAACGTTTTTTTTTATTGCCCTTAACCCTTGGATAGATAAAATACGTGGAACGTTGGGTATACTGCAACTCTGTTTTGTTTGGGGTATAGATTTGACATAAGGTACTGCAAGTTGTATGGAACTAAAGTCCATCTCATTCACAGCAATTGTAAATTCTGACAATACAGACACTATGGGTAACTAAGCAAACAAAAATTAATCAATCGTATATTTTGGTTTTGCATTTAGACAAATCATGTTTGGGTTCCTGTATCTTCAAAATATTGAGTATTACTGTTTGTGTTAATTTGAATAGAATGTTTAATCTAAATTATGTTCCTCGATTTAAAAAAAATGAAAGTATTATACAAAATTGATCAAAACAGTCGCTTACCCAATAAGTAAATCAACTTTTATATATCGTAAACAGTTAAGTTACTATAGATTCAATACCTGTGGCTACATATTTCCGTTGATTTACAAAAGATTATATTTAGGTGGATATTTGATTTTGTTGTTTTGGCGAACTTTGCATTTAAGTATATAGAAAGTTTAATCCTTCATTGACCATTAAAATTCTTGGTTCAGCTTTACTCATGAAATCCACAAAAATGGTATCTCTCGAATAATGATGAATCCGTAGTTATTGTCTTGTATATGGTTTATTTTGTAAGCAGTTTACTTTTGTTAATTTAACAAATCAACAAAAATCTTCTTGCCTTTATTTTAGAATAAGTGTTAAGAATAAGATGAAAAACCCTTGCAAATAAATTGTGCCATATAAATTTGCACCAATTAGATACTGTGGATTGTTTTTCGTGGGATACCGATTTTCGTGGATTTATTGGGTAATATCGATGAAGTACAGACCTTCTATCAGATTGCATGCATTTTTGAAAAACCAAGTAATCACATTTTCATCAAAAATACATTTTTTTCCTTAATCCTTGAAAATTGGTAGCTACGAATCCACAGTATCAGAAAATAAACCTCTGTATAGTATTCTTTTTAAGAATCATCCTAGAACCAAACAAAATACATAAATTATTAGTAGCGTGTTTAGATGGAAATGTTACATGTAAAATCAAGAAAGGAAATTGGAAATGTGTCAAAGTAACAACAACAACAACAACAACAACCCGACCATAGAGCATACAACAGCCGAAGGACACCAATGGGTTTTCAATGTAACGAGAACTCCCGCACCAGAGGCGTCTTTCAGCTTGCCCCTTCAAAATATGTATACCAGTTCAGTGATTATGGACGTCATACTAAACTCCGAATTATACAAAAGAAACAAAAGTTAAAAATCATACTAATCTAACAAAGGCCAGAGGCTCCTGACTTGGGTTAGGGGCAAAATTGCGGCAGGGTTAAACATGTTTATATGATCTCAACCCTCCCCCTATACCTGTAGCCAATGTAGAAAAGTAAACGAATAACAATACGCAAATTAATATTATTAATCAAGAAGAAAACAAATAAGAAACTTGATGATCATTTGACAATTTTTTCAAAATTAATTATTTTTCATATTTTGTAAAAGCTAAATAATTTAATACTATAGGGTTATTGCATGAATATTAGGGAATAATGTCGCGAGTAGAATTTAACTTATATTACAAGAGCTTGCGAGTGCTATATATGTTCTGCGAGTGACAATATTCATGAAATTAATTTATATTGTATATCAATATAATATTTGAAAGTAAAAATTGGTTTATACTGCGATTTTGTCGTTGATGACGTCATGAATTCGGAAGATTTATTGCAATAGTGCAATATTGGAATTTATTGCACGCTAATTTTTGGTACTTTCTGTGGGAAATATTATATTGCTATGGAATAATATCGGATATTTATTGTGAAATGTTTATCAATTGTTGCTGTGCTCTAGAAATTGAAGTTAAAGCTTGTGTCAGGTGGAAAAATTGAATGTAATTTGCTCTTTTATATAACTCCTAATGTAGCTGATTTCTTATTAATTCAGACTAGCTAACAATTTATATATAGAACACTACATTCATTTATTACATTATGTAAATGTCACCAGCCACAACATTTTCAGTTTTAAAGAGGTATCAAGGCGAACATATGTTTATTGTATAATTATTAAGCTTTAAAGAATTGAAACATCATACCACTTGTCCTCTAGTGTCACTTATATTGTCAGATTTGTTAAAATGTATAAAAATGCACTTTTTAAAATTTATCCTTGGACTGTAGATGTCAGATTTATAATTTGCTAAACGATTTATTGATGAAATAAGTGCACTTCTATATTTTTTTTAATAGACTTTAAATGTCAACTTTTTGATTTGCAAAAGCAGTTATTGATAAAAACATTCAAGGACTGACATGTGAGCTATGTTTTGAATGAGAGTATAAACAGTAAAGATTCTACTTTGTTACAATTATCTCCCCATTACGCCATCTATTTTTCATTAGCGAGAAATGGAAGCCATAATAGTGATGACGCGCTGTGAATCTAGTTTTTAAAAACGGATATATTTATTCACATAGCATCATTTCGATCTTGATATGCCAGTTGTATTTAAAAAGACAAATTTATGTATAACTGAAAAATTATAACACCAGGGTTTTCGATATCACAAGCTAGTCAAAACATTTACTAAATTGTATCATCGGTATAAGGACATCATTCGTAAATAAAGCTCAATATGCAGCCTTCTTATACGTTCAGGTATTTCACATCCATTTTTTTATGGAAATATTCTTTATAAAGCACAACGGTGTCAGTATTCCCCTCAGAAACTAATAAAACTTTTGAATAAACTTATTAAGAAGGGATATAGTTACGAAACTGTTGTCGGGTCATTAAAGATTGCATATTTTGGCGTTAATATTGATTTACTTATAGGGTCTTTGCATCGGAACTAAACACATTCATTAAAAAAAAAAACCATTTGTTGGCATGACACGGGTTATGTTTTTCTCATATATGTTATGATGGTATGATACTAAACTCCTAACGGGAAGGATTGTGCCTGATGTTCATATGATGAAATCATAATCTTTCAGTCAGTTTTATTGAAGTCTGGAGCTGACATCAGACTAAGACTTCTCTTGAACCGGGTGCGGGAATTTCTCGCTATATTGAAGACCTGTTGGTGACCTTCTGCTGTTGTTTTTTTTTTTTTTTCTTTGGTCGGGTTGTTGTCTCTTTGACACATTCCCAATTTCCATTCTCAATATTAAATACGTGCTACTGCGCTTCATGTTATGTACTTTTATCCTTTCTTTTGTGAACTTAAAACTATTATCTGATCGGTTATTAAAGGGAGGTTTCGAAAGTTCAAAAATTAAAAGAAGAATTCTAATTAGATATTTCGTAGAAGGGCAGACTAAAACTGACAAAAAATTGATGCTTTTTTGAAGTAAAAGATTCACTTGTAAAGTGTGTCGTCAAGTACTTTTAGTAAAAAAATGTTATTCGAACACACCAACTCTGTTGTCTTTACTCATTAGACAAGTATTATTTATATATAGAAACTGAAGCAAATTGATGCCTCACAATAAAAAAAAATAAAAATCCACATGTACTTGCACCGACCACAATAGACTAAATATGCACATTCATTAAACTTTTATAGCCAACATAAACACATTAACGGAATAAGCCTTTTACCGTCTCTAATAAAGAGTTCCATTTCTTTTGTTTAATAGCAACTGGAGTTCCTCCTGAAAACACTCCTTCAAAAGGATATGTCATGTTTGTGTTAAAGATCAATGTGTGTGTCATGTTTGTGCTAAGGAAAAGTATATGTCATATTTGTGCTAAGGAAAATTATATGAAATATATGAATTAATAATTCGTGTATGGCTGCAAAAGAAAGTAACTATTTTGCAGTATTTCAAAAGACAGTCCTTTGTACTCCCTTAAGAGAAGCTTATCTATTCTAATTATTTGGCATTCATAATTCACTGTCTGTATAATGTCGAGTTGAAAATTTTAAATAATGATCTTTTTAGAAAAAAAGTAATCACAAAAATACTGACTCCGAGAAAAATTCAAAACGGAAAGTCTCTAATCAAATGGCAAAATCAAAAGCTAAAACACACCAAACGAATGGATAACGACTGTCATATTCCTGACTTGGTAAAGGCATTTCTTTTGTAGAAAATGGTTAATTAAACCTGGTTTCATAGCTTGCTCAAACTTTAATTGTATGGCAGTCGCATACTATTTCATTATTTTGACAACAATGTGTGAACAAAACAAACAGACATAAAAGGTAAACAAAAAATTATGAATATAGCTAGAAATATATTAATTTCAGATATAATGTTTTGTTGTGTGTAATATCTCATCATGTATGCATTAGATTTCACGTGGAAATTAATGAAAACAGCAAGTTTACTGACAGCGAAAGTACAATGGTTGTCTCCAAAAACATATGCGCATATAGTTTTCCCAAACTAAGAGATGAATAGGGTGTAGAAAAAAATTAAATAATTTTACATACAGATGAAAATGTATTTTTGAGAATTTTTGAGAATGATTTATTCACTGGACGACAAAAGACCTAAAAGCACTAGTGGCCGTAGGTTTTAAAAAATAGTAAAAAAATGAAAGGTCATGATACACATTTAAATTTATTTCTGAATAGTAATATGAAAGTAATTCAGTTAACTGTGAATGTAGAAATGTTGGTAGTGTGAGAAAGTGGTGAAAATTCTAAAAGGGTATCATTATCCCTTACGGGCCAGTAAATTCTATCGTACCACCTCAAACGGTTCTTTACAAAAGAGTAAGGTCAGTGATCATAAAGTTCTAATCCTTAGAAACAAAAACGGACAAAACTGTACATTTTTCGTTATCATGTGACTGTATACTTAACAAAAAAGGTTTGATTACGTCAAAATATTAATTCACTTGGTAATTTCCATTATTATTTAGTGACTAATTCACAAGAATGTTCGGCTAACTGCTGAAGGTCGAGTAATTTGTAATTACAGCAAAGAAAAAAGTGCAATTAAGATATTTTTAGACAAAAAAAACACAAAAAAACAAACGTTATCATATCTGTATACGTGGTCCTGCATTTGGGACGTATTTTTAGGTATTTAAGAAAGACTCCAGAGTTCTTTTCGACACAAACCAACCTACACTGTTCACGGTAGGACAATTTTTATGTTTTTTTAATATTCAAATTTCAATACTTTTTAGAAATAAGATATAATCATTAGATACATGTAACTTATTGAATCAAATATTCAATTTCTTGATTTCTACAAGAATACACCTTCAAACTGCAATAGGGAAATCCCTACTTTTTGGCTTAGACTCTGTTTTCGCTGGTTATGAGTAGTTAATAATCAAAGGTGCATAAGAACGTCAGAAAATCGTAACAAACGGACGACTGGACATTACAGTGGATTTCGCTGCAATAATTTCTTTTCTTTCAAATTGGATGCGTTATCCATAAAAGAAACACCGATTACAGGAATAAAGAAATAATCAAAACAATAAAGTAAAATCAAAATACTGTTTAACAGATTAAAGATGCAAATATTGTTTTTCAACAAACAAGGTTAAGACGGTCTTAAATATTAAACAAAACTTTTGAGTCCAATGAACAAACTCTATTTTAAATGTGTTTTTTTGTGTGTGAAGAACTGTTATGCATTACGAATTCTGTAGAAATTGCAGACATTTTTTAAAACCAAGTGTCCTTGTTTTTGGATACAATTAATTGAAAATTTTAAGGAAATTTTTTTTCTCTTGATTTTACGTAAATTGAACATTGAAACCTTTGCATTTCAAAAACTATGAACAAGCAATAAGGATTGCTGTTTCATACGGAGCGTATTAGCGCCACACAACTTTTTTTTTAAAATGTTTCTTCATATGTTTGTGTTATAACGCAAACCTTTGCGCTATAACGCAAATATCTTAATTTCAATTATTCATTCAGTTTTGTATTAATGTCCGTCTGTCATTGATTTCGGATGTGATTTATTCCTGGATAAAAAGTGCAATTATACATAAATTAAGACTGATTTGATCATCAGAAAAGTATATAATTTAACAAGAAAATAGATATAGTATAATATATAGTAAAATTAAAAAAAGAGAAAACAACCCGACCATACAAAAAACAACAGCAGAAGGTCACCAATAGGTCTTCAATGTAGCGAGAAATTCCCGCACCCGAAGGCGTCCTTCAGATGGGCCCTAAACAAATATATACTAGTTCAGTGACAATGAACGCCATACTAATTTCAAAATAGTACAAGACTAACCAAAGGTCAGGGGCTCCTGACTTGGGACATATATAGGCATATTTAAATTGAAAGATAAAAAATAATGTCATACAATTGTGAAATTTCTAAGTCAAATAGACAAAATGATTTTCTGCTTTAAAATGAATTATTTATGGAACATTTAAAAAAAAAATTTAAATTAAGAATATGATAAAGGTTCTTTGATAGAAAGTCGGTGTGAGCCAATGCTCCGTGTTGATGACCGTACTTAGACCTATGATGGTTTACTTTTACGAATAGTGACTAAGATGGAGACTTTTCCTATTGGTACACATATTTTACATCTTCTTATATTATTCTGTTCTTTATTAGTCAATGCAATGTTCTAATTATTCAAGCATTTTACTTTGCAATAACTACAAAGGTGATAAATTTTAATATATACAGCCTCCCCCATTTATAACTGCTGTTTTCTTTGAATCTTAAATACGAAATCAAATAAAACAAAAGTTTGCGTTACAAGGCAAACATAGGAACACGTTTTGTGGAGCTAATACTCTTCTGTAGTTTCTAGTATAAATATAAAATTATGAAGAAAAAAAAACAATAGGGGTTAGCATGCAAATGTTTTATTGGCACTGCATGGATAAAACTAGAGAGTTCCTTATATCTGTACAAAAAGTAAAAAACAAGAGTAGCAGATTTTTTTTTACGGATAATGGAACGTGTTATTATTTGCTGAAACCCTCACATACAACTCTTTTTTTTTTAGATGATCAAAAGGAATAGCATGCTGGCTCTCCTCATTGCAGTTTTCGTACTGAACGGAATTGGTAAGGTTTTATTTCTTTGTTTTCGATTCTTTTTTCTCGGCTCCACTGATTTCTATTTTTCTAAATAACAATTTTTACACATAATTCCTGTAACTTGTGCTCTATAATTTGATAAAGAAGGGTTTGCGTCTGAAAGCAATTTATATAATGCGATACTCATTTTCGATACTTCATTTTTCAACTGATAGGGTGTGAGCGGATTCGGAAAACAAAATTGGACAAAACGATATAAGACGCTAAGGACCTAGTTTATTTCGTATAGTTATTGTGGAAATTTCAGGTTTGAATAAAACACTATACAATTTTTTTTGTAGGGCAATGCCACAAATAACAAACAAAAATCATTTTTTTCCACAGCAGGTAGCACTTAAACCAAAGCTTTCGCAATGTGGTCCGATATTACCGAAAACGATATCAAGTGACCCGGTATTGTATGCGTGCATGAATAAACATCCAATTAAATACACACAAAAAAACACGAAGTGTACCGTATATTATAGAAACCCGATTGTTTACCAAATTATAAAATTGCCATAAAAGAAGAATTAAGAGAAACATATATTCCATCTGTTTTAAGCGCTTAATTCTGTTTTGTCTTACATTTTCACAGGTGAGGCAATGGCAGAGTACAAAAGAGTTTGCTATTACACAAACTGGTCACAGTACCGGCCGAATCCTTATAAATTTTTCCCAGAAAGTATTGACCCATTTCTCTGTACGCATATTATGTATTCTTTCGGAAAAGTTAGTGGACTTATGATCAAGCCGTATGAAGAGAATGACGAAAACACATCATGGTCAAAAGGTAAAAAGTACAGCATAGACAAATAATTATGAAATTATTTCAGTTCGCACAAAACGTGTGCTCCTGTAGTAACATATATCGGCGGAGGACATTTGAGCGAAAGAAATCGGACGTTTCAGTGCCAAAATAGAACCAATTTTGGCGCCTTATTTTTATTCCATTTTAACGAAAATTAAAATTGTCAATGCCCATTTTAGCGAATATCTTTAACCCATTATAATGTACAATAAATAAAAAAGCTTTAAATTACTCGAGAAAGTACATTATAAAACATATGATGTTCATCAAACTATAGAACTAAAAGATTAAATCAAATGCTAAAAGTCCGTTCTAGCCTGGAATATATATCCTAGAGAAGGTACGTAATGAGCTCTGAATATACCAACTGTACAATACTGTTGAATTAAATCATAAACTGTTCTTTCTCTTTATCGTGTCTAGATTGTGTAGCACAGTCGTCTATGCATCGTATCTTTATATATGTTGTTGTTTGCAATTTGATAATACTATCAAGAAAAATCCAAATAGCTGTGTAACAACAATAAAATTGCTCATTATAATTGGCACGGAACGACGCAGAACCATTATTTTCTCGCTTTGAATTCTACGACACCCCTGACCAATGCTAAGTGAGTATTATTCCACCGGTAAGTTTTCGCTAAAATGAGCTATCGAAAATACAGGTGAACGGAATAATCCAGGGCTAAATTGAGCTCTAATGTCGGCGCTAAAATGTCCCCTAGTATTTCAAAATTTTCCCCTAAAATGTCCTGCGCCCAGATACACCAGGTACGTCCTTTAAAAAGATGTTTGGCAAACCAAAAATATGAAACATGTACGAGTATAAAAAACGGACGATAATCAGAACAGTTAAACTACTTATCGTTGTCTAAATTGAGACAACACTTTTTATGAACTTTTCGTCAGTAAAAGACCTTTATCGAGAACGTTTGAGACAAAAATTTGAAACCCAAATGTGTAAAATGCCGATGAAAGCGAAGAATAAGTTATATATCCCAAAGAGAGAGTTGCATCCCTTTTTAGTACCTTTACATAAATAAAGGCATCATTAGTATACCGCTGTTCGAAATTTATAAATCGATTGAGAAAAATAATAAAACCGGGTTACACACTAAATCTGAAAGTAAAACACATCAAATATAAGAGAACTTCGACAAAACAGAAACACAAAGTTAAAATTTAACACAGAAACGAACTATAATATAACAATGGCCATTATCCTGATTTGGTACAGGACGTTTGAAGAAATAAAATGGAGTGTTGAACCTGGTCCGTGACTAGCCAAAACATCCCGCTTTTATGGCACTGTTAGATATACTTTTTGTAACGGAAATTTATTCAACGAACTTTATCATTTAAATGATGTTAATAAGTTTCAAAAAAGCCTAATTCTATGTTAATAATAAAATTGAGAAAGGAAATGGGGAGTGTGTCAAAGCGACAACAACCCGACCATAGGGTAGACAACAATGTATCAATGTATTCTTAAATTATGTCATATGGAAATTGCAAATTATAATTTGATTGAAACAGGCATGTATGAAAGGACAATGGCAGTAAAAGCAAAGAATCCAGATTTGAAAATTCTGCTTGCCATTGGAGGATGGAACCATGGAACTAGGCCATTTACAGCCATGGTTAAAAATGAAAACGATATTGAAACGTTTGTTAGAAATTCCATTGACTTCCTCAGAAAGAATAATTTTGATGGGTTAGATTTAGATTGGGAATATCCAGGAAATAGAGGAAGTCCACCCGAAGATAAACAAAGGTTTACAAAACTTGTTAATGTATGTATTATTATTATATAGTTAATAATAGTGGTTTGTGTTCACCAAGTCAATTATTTATCTACCTTAAAATAGTTATCATTTTTCCTTTACCTTTGTCTTTAAAGATTTTACTGTACCGTTCATTTATTTTTTAACAAGCTTACACTAGATTATTTCCTTACAATTATCGGTATCTGTCTAATCATGATTTAAGGTGGTACAAAGCAATTTAGCAAAAATTAGTTTGGCTCATTTTATTATCATATAATGTTGTCAAAATAATTACTTTAACCCTATGAATTTTTCAAAAAGCACAAACCACAAACTTTATCAGAAAAATGTCATTGAATGTATAGCTGTGTATTAAACACTAAATGTGATCATTGATTTTTAACAATAGAACGCGATTAAAATGTTCAGCGGATTTTTTTTTATATATATACCCCTGTAGGTTAACTTATACAGCGGACATATAGGCTTTACCTCTCCTCCGGGTGCGGGAATTTCTCGCTACATTGAAGATCTGTTGGTGACCTTCTGCTGTTGTTTTTTATTTGGTCGGGTTGTTGTCTCTTTGACACATTCCCAGTTTCCATTCTCAATTTTATTTACCTCTGTATTTCTTCTAACCAACTGTTCGATTCATATATGTTAAGGTGAAACTGATGTTTTACAGATTCTGAGAATGAAGTTTGAAAATGAGGCTCAATCAACTGGAAGAGAAAGATTATTATTAACTGCAGCCGTTGCCGCTGGAAAAGAAAAAATAGATTCAGCTTACGAGATTTCTAAAATAGTGGGGTAAGTTGAATCGCTTTTAATGAGAAACATTCAATATTTCTCTTATACTTGGTTTTTTTATCTGACGAAAACTTAATATCGCTGAACTTTTTCTTGTTTTGAATCTCTGTCTTTATGAAATGGAAATGTTTAAAAATGCAGCATGGTCGATCTATCTACCATAACTTTATATTTTAAAAGGCCCTATTTCAAAATATTCTCAATGAATGATAAACAAGGCAACACGATGTCAAGGAATTAGCATGGGAAAGACAATACCTTTGTTCCAAAGCCGCATTAAAGTTTACAAGTCAGGAATATAGCAGTTGTTTTTCACTTGTTCCATTAATTGATAGCGTTTGATTTTGTCAATTTTTATGGACATCCCCTTTTGAAATAACCTTTGACCTGAGCAATGTTGCTATTTGATTTTACAAACCATAATATTAACAAGCACCTCTTGATATATGGCACTTTTTCAAATATTTTCATAATTTCATTAGCATTTAAAGGTTTCTCCATGAAACATATTTGCATTGCAGCAATTTAATACAATATAATATGTATGTGCATAATTTAATCAAAATGAATTTATCTATTTACACAATAGTTTATTTAAAAAAAATATTTGTTTCTGTTTCAAGCCGGAAAAAAAATCTTCTATGTATCTTTTTATATACTTCTCGCAATATAACACATAGAAGGGGATTGGGTATGCACAAAACACATATAAAACTAAGGTAATAGCAACACGAACCCTACCACAAAACAGGGGTTCCAAAAAGGGTAAGCAGATAATGCCCCAAATGTGGCACCCGTCATGTTGCTCATGTTAGTATAAACCCGGTAACTTGTCTAATAAGGTAGGTCACATTCGTTAAAAAAGAAGACGGGATTGTTATAACGTTTTTTGGATCTTTCGAATCTGTTTCCTATAATAATGGAATCCTATAGCTCACATGCAGTATTCATAAGAAGTTTATAGCTTATAATTTAATACCAATAAATTGATGAAAAGAATTCTGAATTTTACTCCATTACAGGGATTTGGACTTTATCAATTTAATGGCGTATGATTTTCATGGTCAAGATGATAGGAAAACCGGCCACATAAGTCCACTTTATCCTAGACAGGACGAAACAGGTGCCGAACGAACGCTTAATCAGGTATGTGCAGTGATATAATAATACAACAACAAATAATTTAATGGCAGATTTTTTTAAATTTTTGTTTACTCCGATAAAGTTATGGTTTAACAAACAGAGTTGAAATAATTTAAACAAGAATGAAGATCAATGATATGCCGATAGAACATTCAACAAATTCAAGTTGACTTTTTATCAAATTACGTTAGATATAACATCTGCTCATTATATTTTTTTTTATCTCAAGATACTTCCATAAGAACATACTGTAAAAACAGATATTAATTTTACTTTTAGTAAATATATAAATCAATTGTGATGCGACCGAATTATAAACTTTAAAAAAATCTGTTGAAATGAATTCTAAATTGTATGTATTTTTTGGAATAACAGTGAAAATTATCATCCTCTTATAATAGCAGTTGTCCCCTTAATTCAAACTTTAACATAGCTGTAACTACAATTTTTTTTTTAAATATCAGAAAGGTATGTAGACAGATTGTTGGTAGAACATCATGTGTAAGTAACAACAACTTGATTCTTTTTTTGGAATTTTTTTTTCTTTTATATTATAGGACTGGGCTGTACAATATTGGATAGATAATGGAACTCCAAAAGAAAAACTTGTTCTTGGCATTAGCACTTTTGGTAGATCATTTAGGTTGTCGAGTTCCTCAAATAATGGATTCGGTGCAGCAACTTCTGGTGGAGGTTCTCCGGGAAAATATACTCGGGGAAAGGGATTTCTAAGCTACTATGAGGTTTTTACTCTTCACGATATATTTCATTAAAAAAAAATTAATCAACAAATAGAATAAATATATGATTTGCACATCATAAAACCTACATTTTTGTAAATGTATTTTTTTACATTTTGAGGTACGTGTATTTTGAACTAAGGATAATGTGTGTGAAAAAAAACCCAACCTCACTGTGTTACAAGTCTTTATTAATTGTATTAATACTGGACTTCACTACGTCGAGTCGACTGTAGTGGTTGTTGGTCATATCTCCTTTTTTTCATATCAATCAAAATGCTAAAATCAAGAATTGACATGTGACCTACAGATTGTTGTATTTGCTAGCATAAATTTGAAATATATGTTGTTGATATATGTATTAAAAATAACCTGGATTGGGACGTACATTATTATGAATAAGCTCAAATGTGTTGTTACAATCACTGAAACACATCAACATTTTAAACAATTGTCTCAATTATACAATAAGACAAGCTTTGAATTACTAACAATCCTTTGCAGATTCATTATGAACTAACTAATTATTGCATTTTACTCTATTACTAACGGCTGCACGTATTCTATATTGCAGCATCAATTTTGAGTCCTTAATGCTCTTCAACTTTGTACGTGTTTGACTTTATAACTATTTTGATGTGAGCGTCACT
Source organism: Mytilus trossulus (assembly GCF_036588685.1). Lineage (NCBI taxonomy): Eukaryota > Metazoa > Mollusca > Bivalvia > Mytilida > Mytilidae > Mytilus > Mytilus trossulus. The sequence goes on along the minus strand of NC_086379.1, from coordinate 60,295,747 downwards.
GATGAGTCTGATGTATACGAAACGCGCGTCTGGCGTATTGAATTATAAATCTGTAACCTTTGATATAACTTTGTACAACGAATATATGATCTTTAAGAATCGTCAGAGGTATTCAAATAGATACGTAGATTCATATTCTATAATCATATTATTACTGATTTTACTGAATGGAAGGTTAATGTGGCAAATGTAGTGAAAACAAATCAGCAAAAAATATATTCACCTGGAACAACATTTCAGATAAATATACAATAGGAAAGTCAAAAACAACATGAGGACAGTCATCCTTTATATTTCAGATTTGTTCAAGCGGATGGACAACAGTATGGAATGATGAACATAAAGTTCCATATGCATATTCTGGAGATCAGTGGGTGGGATACGACAATGTTCGAAGTGTTACGATTAAAGTGAGTAAGAATCATGTCAGACGTTTTGTCGCATACAAAAACATAAAAATCTGTTAATTGCCAACTTTGTATAAGGCAGTCGGTAAATTGTTTTTTTTTCTCTCACAAAAACATGACTTATCAATATATTAAAATGATTCAAAATGAACATTTTTAACAAAGCCGCTACCGTAACAATGGATGAGTAATTAATAAATGGTTTTTATGTAGGTTGAATATAAACTAACTTTGCATTTTTGTCGTTCTTTTTTCCCGATTGTTTATTTTTCTTTTAGATACGCGATATAAGATGGTAATACTCGTACATAAACAGTGACAATTCCCCTTCCCTTAAAACGAATGTGATCATACGAATTCCTCTTTTGAGAAAGGAATTTACAAATAAACAATATCATAATTGAAAAATAACAATTTTCAGGCTCAGTATATCAAAGAGAAAGGACTAGGAGGTGCTATGTTTTGGGCTCTTGATTTGGACGACTTCACAGGGAATGCATGTCAAGAAGGCAATTACCCATTGATATCAGCTGTAACACATCAACTTAAAACATCAGGATTTCGTCCTCATCCTAAACCAGGTAATTATAAATACATCATTTAGACTTCATGTACGACTAGTGATCCTTTTCATTTTAGGAATAAAAATACCCAGATGTTCAGAAATATATATATTTGTAAATTCAAACCAGCAGTGGCAAATTTGCGTCAAATAATATATTTTCATTGATTAAATTCCCCTTTGAAAAATTAATAACTCACTGGGAAATAAGGTTCATACTCCGTCGTGGAAAGCTGACCTCAGCTGAAATTACCATTTAATTTTTAGTTTTTTTTTGTCATATATATAAAGCTCCCTACATTTTACTTTTTATTTTTCTTTGTTTGACTATTGCTAATAAAGGATAACCCAGTAAAGCGCAGTCAACGCACACAATTTATACATTATTTTTTTTCCAAGTTATGGTTGGAGATTATTTGCCTAAGAAAAAAAGATCACTATTTAACTCTTCATCAATATTTTTGATACAATAGAAAATATAAAAAAAAGTGTAACAATGATAAGTAGTCGCATACCATGGAAAATAAATAATATCGTCCTTAGATAGACTGTGTTCAAATGCATGTACAGGATTAAGCATCGGTTGCAGTCCTTATTATCAAAAATATTGAGTCAAACCGAGTAATATTAGTAAGAGCCATGAATAATACAACACCGATATTGATACCTGATTGGTACTAGTAAATAGATTAGATTTTCCCAAACATAGCAAGATTGATCTAGAACGATTCGAGCTTCACATTTGATATTATCTACACATTTCTGTCATCACTGGGGTTAAACTGATGTCCGGAACTGTAATTACGGATATCCCTGTTAGATGTTACTTTGAATTTCTGCCAGTGTTTGTATTAACGTCTTCTTGTCCGTAATGTTAATTTTGATAGAAAGAGGTGACGTGTTACTATCATAAACAATAGCAAATTCAATACTTTGTAAAATTTCAAAGCTTTTGAAGAGCAAAATTGTTTCTTATTGTAGTTACTCCCAAGGTGCCTGCAAAACGAACAACCAAACCACCCAGACAGACAACTCAATCACCAATAACTAAGCAAACTAGTAAATGTGGCATGAATGGTAAGCGTAATCGTTATATATATTCTTTTCATTAGCTTTTAAAGCTTAATCTAATTTATAGACCATTATATTTGTATTAGAATGTAGTTTTTTTTACAAATCATTAGCATGTGACTACACGCGCATACAACTCCACTCATTCTAATGATACATTTTTTATACATATACCAGCAGGTGCATTTATGCAGTGTTTTGTTTTTGTCAATATGTGCCTTCTTGCAACAACTCGCAAAGTACAACTGAATATATTGTCGTCATACATATGCTCTTCCTAGTTTGAAGGTGTATTTTGGCATCCTAGATTAGGTTTATCTTTTCTGGAATCTATATTTGAATTGAAGTTGAAAGCATTGACACAGTTCGTCTTTAACTTTTAACCAGTGTCAACAAAAATTTAATCGCATCATCTGTTTGGCCAAGTGCTATTCAATGTAATAATATAATTATGCGGATCAGACATGAACACAGCATCACATACCTAAAGAAAACAAGAGTTCAAACATCAATCAATAAAAGATTCATAAAATGTGTCAACAAATCAAAGCACTTTACTATCAGAATTATTGAAAATATTAATTAATATTCAGACAGACCATGTAAAGTGTAAAGGTCAATTCTTAAATATTTAATGTTACTTTTTTAGTTTATTACTATTTGTATCTATGTTCTTATTAATTTGAAATCGCAATTTAAAAAAAAAATTAACATAATGTTATTTAATACCCGTGGATGTATTCCAGTAATGATTAGAAATGCATCAACATATTATTACATTAGACATCATTTTAGGTCCAACGCCATGTAATCATGAAGCATTCTATGCAGATTCATGCGACAAGCATGTTTACTATCAATGTGTATGGGGGAGACCTGTGAAAATGTCATGTTATGGGAGTCTTGTCTGGAACCAAGCAATAAGAACATGCGACTGGCCATACAATTTATTTTAATACTTGACTTTGGAATGTTGAACTGAGAACCTTTGATTGAGTACAAACTGTAACTAAAGCATGAGTAACGTTTGTACAGAATAATAAAAAAAAATCAACATTTTTCTGTTTTCTATAGTTTTCTCTTTATTTCAAGATGTATTCAATTTGCAAATTTTTGTTAACTTCACTGCCTCTGTTGTTTTAATGAAACAATTATAAGCCATTCACATTGCTAACAATATTCAAATTACAGACGACAGACACAAACAAAAACAAGGATGATTTTAGGCACTCCAGAAGGGTAACAATCTCCTCTCCTATGATTTGATTTTAATCGTACACAACTATTGGTTATTCATACAAGTGCTTTTGCACTCCATCAAAGCAAATAGTTTTAAATGTTTTTCGTTTTACCGAGAAAGCATTACTTTAACTAATATCCGGAAAGCACAAATGATATATTTAGTTCATGACCGAATTTATATTATTAGAAAGAGAACAGTTACATATTGAACACCCAAGAACTGAAATAAAACATTCAATATAGAAAACTGCAGTAAAATCGAAACATATCCTTTTGTCCCATTGGCACCCATCATGCTGCTTAAGGCAAGTAAAAATCCAGGGACAAATGATAAAACTTGTTTTCAGACATATTTATTGTTCTGCCAACGGAATGTCAAAAATGGGAAGTGTATATACACGTGTTCCTATTGTTCAATATTTCATGACTGATCGAGTTTCATTCCATAGTGTAATCGGAAACATATTTAATAATCACTTGAATTTCAAATAGGAAAAGGATGTTATTGTAGTGTCTATTTATGGAAAAGCGAAATATGTTATATTTCCTTGTGTATTTTATTCAAATAAAATTCTACATATTTGCTGGTGTTGCTGATTTCAAGATTCACAATCATAAACTATTATATGTGAACATTTATATAGATTAAACCGTTGGTTTTCCCGTTTGAATGGTTTTACACTAGTAATTGTGGGGCCCCTTATAGCTTGTTGTTCGGTGTGAGCCAAGGCTCCGTGTTGAAGGCCGTACTTTAACCTATAATGGTTTACTTTTTAAATTATTATTTGGATGGAGAGTTGTTTAATTGGCACTCACACCACATCTTCTTATATCTATGAAAGCATACTGGTTTGGTTAACACTGTGCATCAGCAGATTTACTGTTTCTATTATTGTGTTCCATTATTATTCGTTTTACTAAAACATTACTTTGATTAGTAACCGGTACGTGCAAATAATATAAATTAAATCGGGCAGAGTATGAGAAGTTCAAAGGATAACAGTTATATAAAGAAACAGCCAATACACATGATACTAGTACATGAAATGAAAAATATATATAAAGAAACAGCCAATACACATGATACATGAAATAAAAATATCCAAATTCATCAAAGAAAACCCAAGTCAAAGAAGTAAGACCAATAAAACCCCTTTTTGGCCCAAAAATATTGCAGTTTTACAAATTTGTAATAGAAACGTATTTGTTGGTAAGTATAACTTTATAATAAAATTTTGAATGGAAATAGGGATTATGTCAAAGAGACGACAACCCGATCATTTGCAGATAACAGCCAATGGCCACCATTCGGTCTTCAACGCAACAAGAAAATCCTGCACCTAGATGTAGGCCTCAGCGATGGCCCTGAATAAAGAAATGTACTAGTTTAGTGGAAATGGCCGTCATACTAAACTCCAAAACATATTAATGAACTAAAATTAAACAAACATACTAGACTAACAAAGGCCAAACCCTCCTGAATTAGTATAGGCGCAAAAATGCAGTCGGGTGCATGTTTTTGTTAGATCTCAAACCTATACATCTAGTCAATTTAGAAAAAAAGAAACACACAGTGATGCGCAGAGTAAAACTCAATTTAAAAGAGTCCGAGTCCGATGACTATGATACATAAATTAATAAAGGAATATTAGCAGTTACTGAAACGTCAGCTCCAGACCGCAATTTAATTGATTGCAAGTTCAGGTCTTCATCATATGAAACTCAATCATAATTCCATCCTTACGGATTTAGTATCATAGATCATAAATTATATAACTCATATTGTTTTTGCATCCTTTAAAACATATTTAAATCTAGGGTACCCTTTATAGATTCGCGACTCCTCCGTAACTCCATATTAGATTTCATCAAACTTAGTATACAACCCATAAAGTTGCAGCATCCATATTGTTTTTAGAGGGGGAGTTGTTCACTGATTTGTTTTTGATAAAGTCATGAACATTTAATTGAAGTGAATTATGTATCTTGTTCATAAGTGTTTCTCTTAGATGATATGTAAAAGAAAAAGATGTGGTATGATTGCCAATGAGACAACAATTCAAACGAGAAAACTAACGGCCTTATTTATGTACAAGAAATGAAAGAAAATCAAATATGTAACACATTAACAAAAGACAAGCACTGAATTACATGCTCCTGACTTGGAACAGGCACATTTGTTTTCCTGTTTGAATTGTTTAACACTAGTAATTTGTTGGCTCTTTATAGCTTGGTGTTCGGTGTGAACCAAAACTCCGTGTTCACAACCGTACTTCGATCTATAATGGTTATTTTTTTACACACTGTGACTTGCTTGGAGAGTAGTTGCCTCATTGGCACTCATATCACATCGTCTTATTTCTATACCTTTCTGTTTTAAGAATGTATGTTGCCATAAAGATATCATTGCTGTCTCATTGAGGTATACTTGACATTTCATGTTTTCCTGGTACGAAATCAAATAGTATTAATAACTTCTATTCTTATTACTAGTATCTTTCATTTAAAAAAACTGTATTTCTTTTTTAAACCCAATTACATAGAAATAAGACAATGAACATATTTATAGTTTTATTTAACTGATAAGCATTCTATAAGATATCGGAAAAATCAGATCAGGTAAATGTTAATAAAAACTCTTAAAGCGAAATAATGTAAAATAGTTTCTAAAATATTAAATACAATGACATTGATGCTAATTTAGACGAGTTTGAACATAAAACCACAAGATATTTCTCGTTTCTTATTTGGTCATTTACATTGCATATTCATTAGAAAACAAATATAAGAACGAAGATATGGTATAATTGGCAATAAGATTACTTTCCACAGGAGATCAAATGACAGAGAAATTAGCTGAAAAACTGTAGGTTACCGTGCGGCCTTCAACAATGAACAAAGCCCATACTGTAAAGTCAGCTATAAAATAAACTCATCATAGATACCAGGATTAAAATTTAAATTACGCCAGACGCGCGTTTCGTCCAAAAAAAGACTCATCAGTGATGCTCGAATCAAAACATGTTTAAAAGGCCTCGAAAAGCCAAAAGTTAAACAATTCAAACGAGAAAACTAACGGCCTAGTTTACATATAAAAAATGAATGAAAAACAAATATGTTACACACCAATAAACGACAACCACTGAATTACAGGCTCCTGACTTGGGACAGGCACATATAGAGAGAATGTGGCGGGGTTAAACCTGTCAGCGGGATCCTAAACCTCCCTAACCTAGGACACATCCAAAATGATTCTGGAATACATACTACTAGGAAACATCTAAAATCCAATTAATTTAGTGTAAAAAATGAACGAAATTCAGTGTAAAAAATGAGCGAAAAACAAATATGTAACACACCAATAAACGACAAACCACTGAATTACAGGCTCCTGACTTGGGACAGGCACATATAGAGAGAATGTGGCTAGGTTAAACCTGTAAGCGGGATCCCAAACCTCCCCTAACCTAGGACAGTGATGTAGCAGTACAACATAAGAACGAACTTAAAAAAAACAGTTGAAAAAAGGTTAAACGCATCAGATGGATACAAATAGAAATACATCTAACAAAAATACCGAGTGGACGTGGCCGGGTACTTGGATATCTAACAGCAAATAAGACACTAAGTAATGATCCGATAGTACTCGCAGTTATTGACAGCGTCAGTTGAAAGACTCCAAAAAATCATGCATCTAAATTATCAATCAGCACATATCCAAAATCCAATTAATTTAGTGTAAAGACGTCATTAACAGTCAGAGATAAACATGACCTTTTACAATGCCAAGCTAATGGTATCGACCGATTGAAGATTCATGCATATAAAAATAACATTTATATTTCTTTTAATTAACTGATGATAACCAATTAGTATTAATACCAATAAAACAATATTTAATGATCTAATTATTAGTTATTATTTATTATCTTTTGACCTTTGATAACAATTATAGGTTGCACTTTGTAAATACAGATGTTTCTCAAACCACGCTTTTTGGGGGGAGATTTAGAATATTCAAAGAAAAATAATTTTGTTTACATACTGGTTCCTTTTCTGATGTGTAGATTGCATCTCAGAATAACATAACTTGGGAAAGTTGCCAGAAAATATACATGTGAATATTGTTTATATTAAAATCTATGGTAACCCTACAGTCGAAGTAGGGATATTTAAGAAATTCTGTGTTATTTTAAACTCTTTCAGCAGTTCGGAGCATATGCACGTTGAAAATAATCCACATAGCCCTGTATTTTGACATTTGAAAAAAAGGTAATGCATATGAACTTTGCATTCTAGTATATGATTTTTTTTTCAAAACTTCATAGTAAAAATGGTACAACTTTAGCCGTAAAGGGGGTTCCTATGGGAAAATGTATTGTCAATATTTACAGAAATACAACCTAAAATGACAACAACAAACAACAAAAATAATTTTAAAAACATTACGAGATACTTATTTGTCTTGATGGTTAGTATATATAACTGGAAAAGTTAAACATTCCCTATTGAAACGTCAATATTCTTAAGAAGTAGGTTGTCATATAAGTTATTCTTTGATGATAAAACCTTTGTGTACATCATCGTAAACATCATTGTAACTTCCAGCTCCAGGTCTTTTGGGAGCGTCACTTGCATCAATGTAAGTATCGCGGAGTCCTACTTTATTGGGTGGTAGTGAAGCGCGTGGGAATCCATCTTTCATTTCATTTGAATAATTTAAAAAAGGTTCTCTTCTCTTTTTCCTGATATAAAAAAATAACACGTAAAAACAAACATGCTGAAGTTAACATTGAAGAACACTATATCCATGTATTATCTACACTTAAAGCATTCTTTACTTGTGCAGTGTCTTTGCTAAGTAACCTGAATATAAAGACCATATGTTGATTATTATTAGGAACAAATTCAAATTGGAGGGCATTTTTTCAATGACGAATGCAAAACGTTAAAAATAGGATGTTTAAACTTGGTTGATACAATTAGGAGTATATTAAACTATTCTCAAACATGTATACAATCGACAATTAAGAAATGATTAACACCTTCTTGACATGAACCTTAAGTCAAGCCTAACGTTTTCTCACATTTCTCAAAGAATGAAATTGTATTCATTGAAGCTATATGCGGTTTAGCGGTTTTTAAAGTATATACTACTTGGACCAGCCAAATATCTAATATTCTCATCATCAATAGTTAATACAAATACCATGAATATCATGCTATGTGCATTCAATCAAACTTTTCTTTCATTCCACAAAAACATGACATTGAATTAAATCATAATTAAGTGTCAAATCCTCAAACCTAGAGGATTCGAAATTATCTTATTTGTCCCTTTTTCCGAATATGCAATGTGTTTGGTGTCGGCTAACCTTTTTCTATTTTTTGTTTATTATCATTATTAGTTCAAACAAAAAACTGATTCTATATAATAATCCTTAATCTGTCGTTATAATACTCACATTTTGAAGAATAAATATATAATAATCATCACGAGCAGTACGATGAAAATCCCAGCAGCAATAATCACTAGAAAAAAACACAATATAGTTATTTTTGTAACTGAGAATGAATAACGAGGTAGAATTAAAAACATAATGGTTTGTTTTCCTTTAGATATATTTGAATACTTTCAAGTGGAATTGACTATAACATTAAATTATCTTTTAGGGAACATGCATCTTCAGGCCATACTGAGACAAGAAGCACCATCCTCCTAAATGAAATTATAAATTATACTAATTCAAATTACGGTTCGATTTGCGATTGTATTCGCAGAAGCGACACTTAAATTAGAGAATGAAATACGGTAGTTGACTTTTAGCAATTCTAATTGTTAATGGTGAAAGACTGATTACTACAGTAGTCAATCTACAAGTAAAAAAAATCTTAAAATTTTGTCTTTCAAATCATCAACTATTTGAAGAATATTTATGTCGCTGTATCCACTGTTACAAAATATATTGAATACACTGCAGAGCTCACGTATACATCAACCTTTAATCTGCAGGAGGACAGCTACGTGGAATGTGATTACAAACAAAAGTATTTTTTCTCTTTCAATTATTAATTATGAATATATCCTATGAAGATACTTATACGAATTATCCAAAGAACAGATTGTCTTTTTGTTTTTGATTCCTTTTTATCATTTCTTTAAGCAATAAGCTATCTTGTGATAATCTTCTATCAGGATCTGTTGTTTATATTTTTTTCTATTCTTACAAAAGTGGTTATGTATAATATATACTAAATCTAACAATTGTGCATGACATGTTGGTTAAAAAATAGCCTAATGACTCGTACTTTTTACAATATTAAAAACTTAATGTTATAATCTACATTTTGCCAAGGTATTCAAATATTCTTTCGTTCATAAACTGAACCTCAGCTACCTTAAAACTGAAAAGTACCACTGGATTCAATTAATTTGTTTATATGGTTGTTAATTCAATTCTGAAGCTAATTAACGTCTTTTTAAAAAAAATCAAGTTTATTTATATCATTTCACTAACTAGATTTCGTTCTTTTAGAAATCATTGGTTTTTTTTTGTTTTTTTTTTAAATATGACGCTAAACCCAACCAAGTAGTTGTTTTCATTGTATTCGATTATCATTCAATAATCCCCTTTGCCATTTTGTATACACCTGCATAACAACTTACCAGCTAAAGGAAGAGTTACGAAGCGTGGACTTTTATTGGGTGTACTGTTATCGAATGCGTTTCTTTTAACTAAAAACATAAGAAACACTTTAAAAACACTTAAACTACATTTTGCATGGATATAATATATGAAGAAAGTTTATTTCATTATCTCTTTATATTGTCTGTTCCTTACACGAACATCTGTTCCCCAACAAATTAGTTTAAATCTTGTTTTGAACCAATTTCTAATCATATTTCGTGCATATAATGTTCAAAGAAATGTATATGTATATAAAAAAAAATGCTCCGTGATGAATTGAAGGTCTTTCAACATTATATTTGTAGATAGTTAATGAGAACCTATTTGTGGTTTTTTCAAAGCTTCTATTGTTGTACAGTCATATGTTTCTTTTTATCGATTCTGAAAATATATGGTTGTATATATATTTGTACTCAACATTGGAGGCATATATTATTTCAAGACTTATATGATAACTTTCTTTGCATCGATTTTTAAAATATATGCTTTATATACCTTTCCTTGTGTGTATGGGAGATAATTTCCTACTGTTAATTAACAAAATGTCATTTACGCTATAGATAGCTTTATTCCCACTGATTCGAAAATATATGGTTTATAGAAATTTTTTCTTTAAAAAAGGGAGATGAAATCCGACTTCCGATATAAAGAAGACGACATCTGGTGTTAAGGTTATTGTATGCTGATTCGAAATGTATATAGTGTATGAGTATTGGTTCGTTGAATAAATGCTCTGCCGGTTTAAAATCAAAAACCGAGGAAAACACATCAAATATAAAGAGCCCTCGCGACAAAGTAAAGCTGCAATAATTTTTACGGGAATACATAGACATATAACAAGATGTAGTATGACAAACCAATGAGACTAATTTCTACAAGAGAACAAATGACACATGTATTAAAACTAAAGTTCAACGTACGGCCTTCCAAAACACCCGATATGACAAAATGTCACTACTTTACGTACAGAATAATGAACAAAAAACAAATATGATATAACGAAACAAACCACAACCACTGACCAATGTTCCCGACTTGGGAAAAGCACTTACAGAATGTTGCGCGTAGTTTAACTATTTTGAAGGCGCCAGCTCTTCCCTAACATTGGATAGTGGTGTAACAGTACAACAGAAGTACAAACTATATATAAAAATCAGATGAAAATACTTTCAAGAAAAAAATACTTCTAAGAAAAGAAACACAGAGAGGCAGTAGCAAGGTACTAATACATCCCAGTCACAAAAATACACAGAGAATACTCTTAGTTAAGTTTGAAGCCAATTACAACTAAGAAATTAAAATTTAACATCTCAGACTCAAATATTGATCAGTACACCTACACCATCTTAATGAATTAGTGCAAAAGACGGACCATGAATGTGTATGTGTATGGTAATACACTGTAAACCAACTTATTTTCGCGAGCGATTAATTTTCGCGACTTTCGCGAGTAGAAAAAATAACGCGAAAATAAACCGTCGCGAATATATAAATCTTGCATCTATCCTTACCAAACTACATCAAGTCAATTAGAAAATCGTGAAGTCGACAAGAAAGAGGAAAACGCGAAATAAAGTATCCGCGAAAATCAGTTGGTTTACGGTAATAGATTTTATGAATTTGATCTACTGATTACAAAACCATAGTAATAGCACGTTTGTTATTGCTTAAATTTCCCTGATACTTCTTCGTAATAACTCTGACATAAAACGGCACGACATAATGAACGAAAAAACGTAATGTTACAATTTGAGGAAATACTTCTAAGTTATTTTAAATAACTTTTTGTCTACATTATCTCAAATGGATTTCAGTTTCATAAAAAAAACATCATTTCTATAATACAAATACGTTGACACTACTAAATAGTCATGATTTACAATTGATATATTTAATTAAATATCATAAGTATACATAATTGTAAACTTTCTTCTTTATATTTTTTTTAGTCATAGAAAATTTATTAAGGGGAATATAAAAGTCATGATCCGTACATTATCTGCATATCAATTACTGGTTTGAATCATTATATCAAGATAAAACGCAAGTTTATTTCAATTTCGAAATAGTCACTGCTAGCTTAACGCAGCGTTTTAATTGTAAATTGATGATTAACAAAACAAATAATTAAATAAATTGAATTAGCAGTGCCTATAAATGGATTATATAAGACTAACAGTAATAACACTTAACATACAAAAGTTGGGCTAACAATTTCGAAACATGGTAGGAAATTCAAAAAGCACTTACCTTTTTCTGAACATAAGAATGGCAACCTAGTAGTACAATTTTCCACAGTTAAATAATTGTTCGTTTCCACTGTCGACACTGCAAGACACGATTCTCCATCTTCTTTGGTAAGTTTACCTGCACATTTGAAAATATTATTATCATCGCATTTTTATATGCCATGAGCCACACGACAGATGAGCAGAATCTTGTTTCCTTCACTGAAAATCGTGATTTTTTTAAGCTATGAAAAAACTGATAATAATCATGATTCGTGTTTTATACTTAACAATCTATTTATGTTATATTACTTCATATTCATCAAAAAAAATATTATCGGTCTAAGACACGACATCGAAAGTTTAATGTAGGATAAAAAGAAATGGATTCACATAGTTTATTCACTGCTCCCCACCCTCATAACGTAATTTGACAAAAATTTATGACCAATAGGGATATATGTAAAAATCGATTTTAGATATACAAAACTTGCAGAAGTTTCACCCCCCCCCCCCTTCCAAAAAAAACCCTATTTGATTTAAGTTTTTTTTTCTCCTACATCGATTGGTGTCGTCCTTAACAGAATGGTGCATAAAATTTGCATCACAACAACTGTAATCACCACTAAAAAAATCAAAAGATTAATCCAAAAAAATATTTTTATTTATGATAATTACATGTTAATGGCAGCACTGACAACCATTGCATTATGATTGACAGAAAAATATCGGAGTTTGATTTGAATATTTTATTCACAATAGATTGAGAGAAAAAAATATATCTAAGAATGGTTTGGCATATTTATCCACAGTAGATTTAGAAATAAAAATAAAAAAAAAGAATGATAGGCATTGTTTATTCACAGAAGATTGAGAAAGAAAAATATAGAAGAATAATTTGAGTACTCTATTCCCATCGTTTGTTTCAATTTTTGAATTCAGTTATGTTTGTATTTATGTGTATATGCTTAAACAGATTTTGACTGATTGTCCCCTGTCTTTGTCACGTTACCAAAATACGTTCAATTTATTTGCCCTCTCAAATATGTGTTTATAAATAAACCATACACAACTGTCATGGAAGGTTCAGCTAGCTGAATTATGATATATATCAAACAGATCAGGTCAGAAATAAGCAACTGCCTTAGTAACATATTAGACAATAGTATGCAAAACTATACAACAAATATATTTCAAAATTACCAGTAACAACTGTATGTGTTCTAAAAATCGGAGTCCAATAATATTTTTCTGCAGCAGCCTTTTTTGGTATTGTATCTTTTTGGTACAGTATGAAACTTTTGTCTTCCAAGCATTTTTCTTGATATGCATACCAAGATAGTTTTATTGTAACAACTACAATAAGCATTAAAGAATCAAATGTATATACAATGTATCAAACTATCAAACAAATTTTAAATTCAATCATATTCATTCATTTATTATCAACTCCATACAATCGTTGATACGATGATGGGTTTTACAAACAGAAGTATGTAACACAGAAAATGAACATGAGTGCCATTTCTTTAAAAACCTCAAACTGACTCACTAACAATATGTAATACTTTTCAATTGAAGACGCGTGACGCGTTACTTTTCTAATGATATTATCTTGGTATTTTCCACAAATGAAAATTCGTCCATACCATCTCATCGCGTTAAAAATTCTTTTCAGGGGCGATCAGAACACAATATTTGATGTCAAAAGACGTACAAAGACATGGATTATCCAACAAATGACTATTAAAAGTATTACTAAATTCATCGTAGATCAACCTTGAGTAATGGAGTTGGACCTAAGTTTAAAAATAGTTTCTCAATTTATCGACATATTAATTAGGAATATAAGTCATGAATTATGTAAGTACTAAAGCAATGACGACTGATCTGATGATGTAATCGGTGACTTATAGTCCACAAATACTAGAGGAGACTGGCATTTCTCATTTAAAGGAAAGTTTATTAATATGGTGCGTCCAATTTGGATTAACCTGTCCCAATAACAATCACAAAAATGTGAAAACCAAGAATGTTCAAGATTGTTGAATACGCAAGGTTATATTACTATTACGATAAATAATAATAATACATAGACCTCACATGAATTATTGTTACATCCATATAAATTGTCTTCATTGCAGTCACTGACAACAAACTTGCTTTTGTCTTTGGTTGTTGTAAGACACTCGTTTTCTATGTACTTTTTTGTTGGGTTCGTGCTTAAATCTGCAAATAAAATAAAAAGTATACATGTAACTATTGAAGAACAACATTAAATTAATTTCAACGGTGTTGAAGATGTTGAGTATCGAGTTAAATTGATAAAAATCAAAAGAGTAAAATTAAATAAAAAATGAGTGACTGAAATGCAACTTCAATCATATTGATGTTTACCTTCAACAAATGTAAACACCAGGGCTGACCGACCGGAGCTACAAGGAGTGTAGCTGGCGTTGGTACATTGCATCCTGCAGTCATTTATATCACCATTGATTTTAGGTTGATGAGGATGAGATAGGCAATAGCAGCTAGAGTCCTGAAAAAAACAGACTCATACCTACATATTATATTGAATGGAGAGGCAAACATTTTTCCAATGTTTAAATTTACAAACTCAAATGCAACACAATCGTTTGTGAAAGAAAGATAATAATGACTTTGGAGAGTCATAGAAAATGTATAAACGTTACTTATCTTAAAAAGTAAACATTAACTAGTTATTCACAAAAAAACAACAAATTACGTTTAGCCTACAGATTAGGCAGTGTATTAAAAATTAATCTGCAATATATGTGGTATATGTTAAACAGTGACAATGTTTTATTTTAAATGTTGATCTTCGAGCGTCACTGATGGGTCTTTTGTGGTAGAAACGCGCGTCTGGCGTATACCAAATTTAGTCCTGGTATCTATGAAAGGTTTATATTCAATAGCAATTCATACTTTTAGAATTTATACTTTTTTAAATCTAAACATTGAAACGGCACATAACATGCAGTTGATTACATGTATTTATAATAAAATCACTAGACATAGCTAGAAAAAAAAATTGAATTTAGATATGGTCACTTATTATTACAGATGGGTTTTTAAACATACTATAATATTCAATTAAAGATACAAAGTACTGAGTAGCACCAAACAAACCCACACTATGTGCACATTCCTATCAATGTTCTTTACCTTTTTTGCATTTACTGATAACAAACCTTAATGACAAAGTGTGTAGCAGTTACATGTTCGGAACAATGTCGTAAGCAGTCTTCAGCTGTTTTTACACTTATCCCCGAATTCAAATGGGAAAGACTTCTGCCACATCCTATCAATTAAAGAATTAAAGTAGTTCCTCGAGTGACTAACTATGTTTCTTTTCTCTAATTAGCAATGTAAACCAATATACAGTGCAACCTGCCTTATCCTACACCCTTCTTAATTCGACACTTTTTTTTTGTCTCTAAGTGCGTCGGATAATACCGGTTTCTCTGTACTCGGAAGGGAACAATAAAATCAGTTAAAAGTTATAGAGTGCTGATTTTTTTTATCCGGGGAAGCTACTGAACCGAAGGTTCTTGAAGTTGAACTAGATAATAATTTGAATATTTTATGGACAAACAGACAAACAATAGCACACACGACTCAACATAGAAAACTAAATAAGCGTCAATTAGTTACTGCAGTATACTGAACAATTACTCCTCTGTGTAGCATGTTTTACGTTTGTGTTCCCTATTATAAATATTATGTATGGTATGCTAAAGTAATAAATTTATGTATGGTATGCTAAAGTAATAAATTTATGTATGGTTTGCCAAAGTATGGTATGCCAAAGTAATAAATTTATATTAATGGACAGTTCCTAAGTTAAACACGAAGATAAGCCGACAACGTACCTTTGTTTGTACATACTTTTGTGAGGTATATAATTCTCAAATATCAGATACTAACAAAACAGTAAACCCTCCAAATATTCATTTTTGTCAAAAGATATGTTTCGTATATGGATTACCTGAGTGCTCATTTATTCTAATTATTTTACAAGATACATGTAGTAGAGTAGAACGATTTACATATACAGACAATATTATCAAAAATTTGTTTGTGTTAAATCAATTAATTTATGTTTTCAAAATAATCATTCTGAAATTGTATTAATGGTAGATTTACAACACAATGTATTTGTAAAATATAAGTCACAAGTCTTATAAAATAAATAAAAAGGGGAGAAATATTTTTCGGAAGCTATCTTTTATTTGCATTACGGGACGCTCTTAATGGTTATTGTACTGTTAAAGATTGGAAACACTGATTTTCCCGGAATATAAACTTATTTGGACCGATGTGTACTACTGAATTAATAAAAAGTGTCATTTATATGAATCGGGTGTTTTAAATCTAAAATGTTCTCCATTCCCGGTTCAACATATGTATGTTAGGTCCACTACTTCTACAATTTGGACACGTGACGTACCTATAAACGCAGCCCATCTTGTGTGTTTAACCACTGTTCCTGTCCAAGCCTTTTCTACTCCCTTATACACCACATAGTCTGATGATCTATTAAATACGTCATCAGTGTTTATCATTTCTATCCCTGGAAGTGTGCACACCTGGGAACCTGTAGTCCAGCTGCTTTCTGGGAGTCCGA
The DNA here is from genome assembly GCF_036588685.1 of Mytilus trossulus. Lineage (NCBI taxonomy): Eukaryota > Metazoa > Mollusca > Bivalvia > Mytilida > Mytilidae > Mytilus > Mytilus trossulus. Next base: position 60,278,900 of record NC_086379.1, on the reverse strand, counting down.
TGAAGAATGAACATCCTGCCAATGAACAGGATGATCAAGTCTACATCAATTTGCATTGACACAAAAAGTAATAAATACCATACATTGATATAAATGCATTTAAATAAACAAAAGTAACTGATTTGAAAGTTTGTTAAGATTAAATAGGATTACATTTTTATTTCAAAATAAATGAGATACCTTTACTGGTTTTATCACCTTTGTTGTGTAGAATTTGAGCAGCATCTATATTTTACTTTCGTCGTTGTTAAAATTCGAAGGGCTCAAATATAAATTAGAGCTGGAACTGCTACTCTCTTGGAGCAACAAGCTGCTTGGTGAGATTCCAGATGTTTTATAATTTATATACTATTTTGTGTTATGTGGACATTTCTCATTTGTTTTTGGTCACTCTGGAAGAATGGGAAGAAAAAACCCACGGCCACTAACAGCAAGATTATAAAAAAAAATTGGTAAATGTCAATGATATTGTATCTTTTTACATGAAAAGTAATTTAAAAAATAACTTACCTGAAAATGAGATGAAAATGAACAAAATATACACCTGCATAATATCATTCATTTCTATTTCATAAATATCTATATTATGATTAAATGTATTTTAATTATGTCCTTATATCACTTCATATTTGACCTCATTGTGCCGGAAAAAAGCAATTTCGACTAAATTTGGCCATGTAAGTATTCACGACCCTAATGTTGAGTGACAACAAAGGGGATTTGATTTTTTTTTGTACAATCCGTAATGTTTAAGGTTTCTTTTAGTCATTAATTTCTCAATTAGTCCTTTTTGGTACATATATTTTATCATTTATATATCGTTTCAAACATAGCTAACTACGAGTTGATTGCTGTTGTCTGTGTTGAACTGTTATCAATATTGAATAGTTTTCAAGAACTTACATGATTCAAGTAATAAATTGCAATCGTTCAACCTTCAGTATTTACATATAGAGATTAATTGAGACGAGTCTCTGAAGGATAATTTAATCGAAAGATTCAAACGGTGTTAAGATCCCTACACAAGGACAATTACTTCCTAATAATAATATCACTAGATAAACCTAAGTTAGTAAGTGCTGTTATCACAAATATTCGTGAGAACCTGAAAATCTTGAGTGACACTTCTTAAACTAGTTAATTGTCTTCAATTCTTGATCAATTCCTCTAGATGGTCATTTTTTAATAATTTCAATCTAAAACCTTTGAGAAATGTTAAATTCAGTTAGCTCAACATTATTTAACAGTAACACTCTCCTTCCTAATCGTTAAGAGTTTTAATATTTTAAACAAAACCTAAACTTTGATTTTTAAAAAAAAAAAAAGGATTTTCTTTATCCCGGGCACAGATTACCTAAGCCGGATTTGGAATTTTGAATCCTCAATGGTCTTCATTTTTTTACTTGTTTGGCTTTAAAAAGATTGTGATATGAGCGTCACTGATGAGTCTTATGTAGACGAAATGCGCGTCTTGCGTACAATATTATAATCCTGGTACCTTTGATAACTATTGCGATTTCAAATATGTGAATTTCTGTTTGTCGGTAAGTGTGGGATAATAGTGTACAAATGATTCGAGCGAATCTCATAAAGTTTGCCACATGAGTGTTTCTCCTGTAAATGTAGGTAAAGTGAGTTTCGGAAGTTGGTGATTTTAAAGATTATAAAAAGCTCTTATTTGGTATGAAACTCTTGACAAAGACATCAACTATCAGGAGCTGGATATGGTAAGTATAACTTTTGATTACACAACACTCTCTTTATTCTAACAACCTTTCATTTTAGCAATTTGTTAAAAATTCAAACTGCAATTTGGTAAACTGTTTTAACAATTGATAAATGTGATACCACGAGGGTTACTTGATGAGATCAACCGGAAATTAGTTCGACACAATCCGGTATACATTGACCATTCTAATTAATTTAATCTATATGGTTACTCATAAACATTGTAATAAGATTTTTGCATGTTCTATTTTTGGTACCAAAATTATCTTTATCAAAGAATTAAAAACAAACTAGATATCATTGTTATATCCAGAAGTACATTCATGGTTCGACGAATGGTTGGTTCCTATTCGGGATAGTTGTTTCCTTTACATGGACATCATTATACAATTTTTACCTGCAGAGAAGGCGAATATTAAAACTTGTAAACCCGAAGGAAGGGTGAATCTACGGGGGCTAAACTCGAGTGAACAGTTTTGCTTATTCACCGACTAAATGAAATATAACTGTTTTATTATACCGAACAATGTACAATATAGTTCAAGGGGAGTAACTTTAACCCAAGTTGACAGTTTTGCATATTCACCGACTCAATGGGATAAAACCGCGTTATTGTACCGAACAAACAGTTGAGTGTGCAATAATGCCTTGCCGTTCCAGTAAAATTAAATAAAAAAACATCGAAATTAAACTACGAAACCTTATTCTGGATCTGCCTATCAAATAATTACGTTATATAATGTAAGACATGTGTATAGTTTTTATTCAATTAAATCCTTATTTGTGTTCTGTAAAATGACTTGCCAAAGTTTTTCCTACCCTACATAACTAACTAGATTAAACAATGATAATTTGATAAATCTAATAAATCGAAGTTTATATAATTTAGAAATATTTATAACACTATATTGGCATCGTACATGTTTTCATCTGACTGTTTATGACGTTATAGATGATAGTTCATGCAACGATATTACAACAACTGTTTAACCATTACATTTAATATACAAGTACGTATTTCCGCCCAAGGCGACGCCACTGACAATACGACGTCCACAATAGACATGTAAAATAGTTGGAAGATTAGGTTCCCGCGATAATCTCAACATACTTGGGCCGCGAAAAAGTAAAAATTATCACAATTTTCTAAAAAAAAACTCAATTGTCTATTGATAAATAATAAGACTTTGCAATTGCATTATCTCTCACGTTGTGTTTTTCTTTCTAATACTGAGCAAATCATATAAAAACGGAAATTACATTTAGCGATTAAATTCAATTAAAGTCTCTCATGAAAATTCAACTTTGCACTAAATAAAGGCAACAGTAGTATACCGCTGTTCAAAACTCATAAATCCATGGACAAAAAACAAAATCGGGGTAACAAACTCAAACCGAGAGAAACGCATTAAATATAAGAGGAGAACAACGACACAACAGCAAAACGCAACTCATGCTGTTAGGCTACCAGACTGGTAGAATCCTCGGAGACAGATTGTCCACCAGCAGAGATTCCGGTCCGGTGGTGATAAATAAAGGCAACAGTAGTATACCGCTGTTCAAAACTCATAAATCCATGGACAAAAAACAAAATCGGGGTAACTAAACGTGTAATTGTTTATGTTCATCGATAACATCACTGATAAATCCACGTCTTTATGGTCTCTCGGGCCATTAGGTTAGCTTTTCGTTTCGGTCTGTTCTCCATATGTTCCTGCTCATCAATTAGAACGTTTTAATTGTTTTTCATCGTTTGTTTTACTTCCAACGGATATAATTTTGCGATCGGTCATGTAGTTTCTCCTGTGCTGGTCATTATTCGTGCTGATCTTACAAGTCCATCATTACCTCTGGCTAGTTCGGTTACGGTCCCAATTTTCCAGTTTATCCTCGGATATTCGTTGTGAATTTGTACGATGTCTCCTGTATTTATTAATTGTTATTTTTTCCGATTGTCCTATGAAATGCACGTAAACACGTAAGGTATTCGGATTTCCATCTTTTCCAGAAATGTTGAATCAATTGCGTTTTTCTTTGTACACTTTTATTAATATCTTTATGTCCCATGTAAGTTGGGTCTAGGATATTATCAATTTCTGATTGCGGGTACGGTAATGGCGAAATGCGCCTTCCGTATAATAGATGAGACGGCGTTAAAGCTTCATAGTCTTTGATATCGGATGATGGATATGTAAGCGGTCTGTCATTTAAGATAGTTTCTATTTCCGTAACAACTGTTTGTAATATTTCCATGTTTACTTGGGATCGTCAAAGCACTTTCTTCAAACTTGTTTTCGTCACTGCAATCAAGCGCTCCAAGAATCCACCATACCAATGTGCACGTTTCGTTATAAATCTCCACTTTACACCGTTTGTTGATAAAGTATCTTTCACTATATCCGATTCAAATAATCTTTTTATTTTTGCAGATCCTGCAATAAATGTAGTTGCAATGACAGATATGATAATTTTAGGCAAAGATTTACGGCTAACAAAGGGTCGAAATGCCTGCATAAATGAATGTTCGCTTCAGTTTGGAACTTCGATGTGTACTGCTCTTGTCGATGCGCATGTAAATAAACATATATTGTAAATTCATTTACTTTCGTTGGTACCAATTTTCGTGGATTATGGAAAACTTGCAAGTTCGTGGATACTTAGTATTTAATTTCGTGGTTTTGCCAAAGTCTTCATACAAGCCTATAGAAAATTTGTTATTCGTTGAACATTTAATTTTATGGTTCGCCAGTACCTACGAAAGCCACGAAAATTGGTATGCCACGAATATTAATAAATCAACAGTATACGCTTCCCTTAAGGGCATACGATACAGTTACAGGGGAGGTAATGACGTTGCTAACGTAAAATGTTATTTTCGCGACGTCAAACTGTGACATATCGGGAAAAGATGCATTTTTCGACTGATTTTTATTAATCAAATTGATTTAATTTGAAAACAAGTTCATGGACCCCTATTTTTCAAAACTGCAATTTGTTTCATTTTGCAGGGAGATTATGTGACCCAAATTTTATAAAACTGCAAATAGAGGTTTTTTTAAATATTGATAAACATGCAGCAAAACATGACGTATTTTCCTCAATTCATTAACATTTGATAAATTAGAGTTATTTCTGAATAAAAAATACATAATTATTATAGTATATACAAAATTTCGACCCCATTTTACTCAAAAAGTAGCACATGCAGGTATATTTTTTTTTATCACATATTTGATTTAATCAGGTAAAAAATAGCCTATATGCAAATTTTCACGAACTTGTAAATACAGAATCAAAACTGTATCGTATGCCCTTAAAGTTCCTTCCGAGTCCTTTATGTATAAAGCACCGGTATAAACGACACCTGTGACGGTAAATGGCAAAGTTTCCTGTACTCTGATTTTCGGTAGGGGTGGCGGATCCGGTTTGTTGTAAGATTTCCCCATAACTTTGCGGCAAGTTACACATTTGTTTAATAACTTAACAAATTGTCGAAGTGTCTGTACCCAATACGATTGTCGTACATAAGTTAGCGTAGCATTTAGTCCAGAATGGAGTGAACGTTCGTGTGCGTCTATCTCTATCAGTTTTGTAAATGGATGAATTACAGGTATAAGATATGGAAATTTAGTATTCTCTGAAATCGGTGCATTGTGAATTTTTCCGTTGCATCTCACAAGGTCATCGTCATCTATAAAGAGTCGTAATTGTCTTATTCTTGGATATTTTATTGTGTTTTTATTTCGAGTGTCCTGTAAACTTTTTATTTTGGCGGAGTATGAAGATTTTTTGCAATCTAATATATATAAACGCACCGCGATATTAATATCATTTGTCGTTAAGGTTCCACTTTTTCTCAGATGTTTGGTATATCGGCAATTAGATATGACGATGAACGTAAGCGGTTACTCGAATCCATTTCCTGAAAGTCCCATATTTTGAAATGTCTATAATGTTACTAATACCATAGTAATCAGTATGAACGTCATTGTTTTGAAATTCCTCGTCGTCGTTTTCTCCTGTAGTTGTCAATACTGTTTTACTTGTAGGAGATAATTCTGGCGATTTTGTTCGATTCGTTTTCCAATTTGGTCCTGTTTTCCAAACGACACTATTGATGTATTGATCGGCGTAAATACCTCGTGTTAAGATATCTGCTGGATTGTATTCTGTAGGACAATATCTTCATTCATGTTGATTTATAGAATCTGTAATTTCTCGCACTCGATTTGCAATAAATCGTTTTAACGGTTTCGATGATTTTAGCCAGAGTAATACTATGCAGCTATCCGACCAGAAAACCACGTTTTTACATTCAAAAGTCGATTTTACATGTGACGCTTGTCTAGTTCCAATAACAGCGGCCATACGTTCTAATTGCGGTAATGTTATGTTTGTCACTGGCGCCACTCTGCTTTTTGCCATCACTAACGTAGTTTCGGTTCCGTTGTTCAGATATGCAGTCGCTCCATACGCTTTTGGACTCGCATTGTCAAATACGTGTAGTTCACATTGTGTCGAAGTAGAATAACCGGAGAAATAATATCTGGGAAATACGATTTGTGTGGCTTCCTCCAAGTCGCTTGCTACATCAATCCAAGTACAAATGTAGCCTTCAAGTTTTCTGGAACTGGTTCATCCCAATCAACTTTACTTTTCCATAGATCCTGTATAAGCATATTTGCTCGTATTGTTACGGGGCTAAGTATTCCAAGTAGATCGTATATTTTTTTAAGAATCTTTTAAAATCTCCCTTTTTGTTACAATGTCTCGTAGTTGAATCTCACATTTTTGGTACATCAGATCATTGGATTTGCTATTCCATTACATACCAAGTACTTTTTTGTTGATGTCATTATCTAGTACATTTTTTGTCTTGGCTAGTGTGCGTTTATTTTCACTGTTCGATGTCCATGATCGTATGTTGAATCCGGCTTCCTTAATCATTGTTCTCGCTTCCGTATAATACGTAATAGCGTCATCCTCGCTCTGTAAACTTGTCAGAATGTTGTCCACGTACAAGTCTCTTTCCATCAATGTAGCTATTGTACTGTTGTAACGTTGTAAATGTTTCAGTATCATGGCGTTTAGCATAAACGGCGAACAAGTCGCTCCGTAAAGGACGGATTTGAACCTGTAAGTCTGTAGATTACTTGAAGGGTCGGATGGGTTACTGAGCCACAAGAAACGTGTAACGTCTCGGTCATCGTCGTTTAATCCATCATGTAAAAAGGCCTTTTCAATCTCCATTGTTATGGTGACAGGGTTGGCTCTAAATCTCTTTAAAATTTTTGTCAGGTCGTTTAGTTTCGTCGATGTCGCCATGAGACAGTCATTCAAACTAAGCAAATTAGGCGACTTGCGGCAACTGCAGTCATAAACGATTCGGATAGGCGTAGTGCTTGATTCCTTCTGTACTGGATGATGAGGAATATAGTGTATTATTCCTTGAGTTTCAGCTGTTTCATCCACTCTCTCTATGAACTCCCTTCGTTCCTGTTCTTGTATAATGTTCCCGTACTTCTTTAACATATCAGGTTTTTGGGTAAGTCTTTTCATGACGTGTTCTGTCCTTCTCTTCGTGACTGCTAAATTTGTAGGCAATTCATCATGATCCCGTTTCCATGGTAACCTAGCGAAATATTCATTTTCTCTGAATTCAATTGATCTGTCCTGATATGCTTTAATGTAGGCATCGTCGTCTTCGTCTAACTCCTTACTATTAATGCATTTTGATTCTAAATTCCAAAATCTCTCTAAATTGTATTCTTCATCTCTGTATGATATCAAAACAATAAACATGCTAGTTTTAGACGTATTAGTTTTCTTACTGTATGTAGGTCCCGAAAGCAAATATCCGATCTTGGATTTCACGGCGGTCGGACAGTTTCCCCGTACAATATGGTCTTCTACAATGTCCCAGTAGTGATCTGCACCTACAAGCAAGGATATCTCAAATGAATCTTGCTGCGTCATCGTGTGTGCTAGCCTAAAACCACGTTAATAACCGTTCTGTGTATCAATATTACGTATGTGATTCTGTAGAGGCCTGGCGATCATCGGTACTATCAGAACTTTGATTGGCAAAACGTGTCCTGCGTCGGTTTTCAGATATATTGTTGTCTTTTCTAAGTGTCTCGTGTTTGTCTCTTCATATGCCGATAAATGTATTATCTCTGTCCCTTCTATCTTTTTATTGAGTTTATTCGCTAAGTTCTGCGTTAAAAACGATATTTGAGCCACTTCGTCAAATAGAATATTCGTATCGAAAAAGTGTTGATTTGAGCCTACTTGAGATACGGCGGTTTTCAAAAGTACATTTGATCACGATTCTGTCGATTGAGAGTACAACATGGTAGTATCTACTTCTGTATCATTTACGAGATGAACGTTTATCGATGGCGGATTTGACGGATTGCTACTCTGGTTATCTTTCGCATGGGAGTTCGTATGCGCTGAGTTAATACCCCCGTTTCTATGGTTTACCTCATTCACTGGTTTATGTTGATTGTTGGACGTGAATAACACACGCTTGTATGGTTATTCTTATTACAATTTCTACATGTGTGTTTAGATTTCGTTCATTTATTCTGTGTTTACCAAGGCAGTTAAAGCATAACTTATCACTGTATGCTATTATCATACGGGATTATGTGTCGGTTATTTTACTGCACTGGGTAGGTGTGTGTATTTCATGACAAAACACACAAGGTCTTGTCTCAATATTCTTGAAAGATTTGGACTTTGCCGATTTCGCTACGGCAAAGAAAGACGATGTTGTGGGCAAATGTTTTGTCGACTCTAACTCTTGTCCTGCGTTCATTATATTTATCTCTTCTAAAATGCTTTTACGGAGGTCCCGTAATACACAAGTTTGTATTTTATGTTCTCGCGCGAGATGTTGTCTGACTTTCCCGGGTAATTTCTTCATAATAATTGGAACAAGTAGAGTGCCTTATGTTTCTTGTGTCTGATCTAATCCTCTGACGTAACTTTCCATTTTATCGTAAAAACTTCGTAAGCTTCTTACATGATTTCTGGGCGAAGGGATTTCTAATAATGCCTGCATGTATGCATTTATTGTTTTGTCTTGTTGACCGAACCTCTCTTTTAGCAAATTTACGGCTTCATCGTAGTTTACATTTGTAAGTGCGAACCCCGTTATAGAATATAGTGCTTCATGTTCTAGTTATGCTTTCAAGTAATTGAATTTTTGTTCATATGTAAGTGACAAGTAAATGTGTACGGCCGACTTATATGAGTTCCAGAAAGTTTGCCATTCTAAGATGTTGCCTGAGAATATTGGAAGCGAAAGTTTGGGTAGGCGGTGATTACTTTCTGATGAAAAAGTACTTTGCTGCGTGTTGAACGTGTGACTGGCTTGTACGGACGGGTTTCAAACGAATGTGCGATGTGTGGGTTGTCTATATTGTGCGATGGAACAAACGGTATAATTTCTGGATTAAATGTGTGGGTTGTTGTATATGAACCAATATGACTGGACTGTGGTGTTTTGACATTTTGTATGAACTTATGTATGTGGCGAATCTTTGTTTCCATATCCACTGAATATTCATCTGAATCTATTATCTCATTTTCCACACCTTCCCGTTCTGTTAACTTTAGAATTTGTCCGTGTAAGTCCTAAAACAATGTTTGTTTTTGCACTAGTTTTCCGAGTGTTGCAATAACTTCTTTGTCAAAGTTCGAATTCTCCTTTGCTTCATCTAATCTTCGGAATAATCTGGTAACATAGCTTCTGTTCCCCGATCGGACTGATTTCAATTTTAAGAGATTTATCGGTCAAGGAACCATAAATAAAGATAGCTCAGGCAACGGTATTACAACAACTGTTCAACCATTACATTTAATATACAAGTACGTTTTTCCGCCCAAGGCGACGTCACTGACAATACGACGTCGAAATCATGGCTAACCCTGTCAGATTCTGTATGTATGTGTCCTAAAAACATGCGTGCCAGGAGCTTGTAATTCAGTGGTTGATAATGTTTGCAATTGCTGTATTTCATACTATATATTTTTGTTAATGGTTTAGTAGCCTAGAACGTCGATTATTTTCGTATAATAAATAATCGTTGAGCATGTGTCATTTCTGAGGCTTTAATATATTATGTGCGCTATGAGTAATTATCATTGATAAAGGCCGTACGGTGTTACATAATTTTTACTCTCAACATTATTTGGTATCTTTTTGCAGATTTGTTTCTTTGATAATATTACAAGACCACATCTTATTTTGATTTTGTCTATCCTAGTCTTTTAAATAAAGTTTTAATGTTAACATTTAACATTGGCAAGTGTATGTGAATCAAATGCAAGTGGTATACGTTTTATTGCGCTGACAGTCGGTTACTGCTAAGAGACCGCTACTAATCCGCTATTGCTTGATCAATTACTAGGCAATATATATCTTATCAATGCTCTCTTCCTTATAGAAGCACATTTGTAACATGACGGATTCATAAAGATTGTTGTACCCTTCAGAATCACATGAGACCACCATAAGTTCATGATAGTATTCGTGTTGCTCGTTTAATAGTTTTCTCTGTGGTGTTTGAAATCTTGTTCGTCTATTCATCTAACTTTTGCACTGGTGTTGTTAAGAGGCCGTGCCAATAAGCATAGAGCTTCAGGTAAAAAGTGAAAAAAATAAAAAATCATCAAACCTTGCTTAAAATAAATATCTTAGTCTTAAAAGATCATGCGACAAACAATGACGATAATTTTTGAGAAAAAAAAACTTTTTCAGCAGTTAAATCATGGTAACCATAGAAACTAGTGAATCTAAGACACTATTTGAGGTAAAAAAACAGGATATTCCGACATGAATAATAGTATCACAATTAAGAATAGTGGTTATTGTTAGTAAATATTCTAATTATATAACCTTAAAACTAAAAGCTAAAAAAAAATCTTTTCTTAAAAAAATGTTTATTTATGGTTGCTATGGTAACAGGAAAATCAAAGGGTTCAAGTTTATAAATTTTACACAAAAATTAGCAATTTTTGGGTCAAAATTGTAAAAAAATCCAGATGTATATAAAATAAAAAATGGTACTGACTTAAATGAGTGACTATCATATAATTCAAAAAAAAAAAAAAAATGGGTAGACAATTGAGTTTTTATTGGTGGCAGCCACCCAACTTTATGATGTTTCGGAAGCATTTTTTTTTACAAAAACTACAAATTTGTTCACCTAATAGGCGTCACTATCATAAAAAAATACACATATGATTTAATTTGTACTGACAAAATAAGTGGCACATAAAAGTGTATTCCATTGAGTAGAAAAATATGCATACAATCTTCATGGCAACCATCTGTTTTGCATAGCAACCTACTGAGGCTGAAAATATACAATGTTGATTTTTAACAAAAATGCACAAAATAAGTCACTTTAAGCCTGCTGGCAATATAATAAAACACAATAACAGCCAAACTGTGCGTTAAGATATGAGAAACTCTCCTAAGCAACACTTACTCAAGACATAAATGCCTAGCAACTAACTGATACTTGAAAATACCCACGCTCAATTCATGGATAACAAGCACAATTTCAAAGTATAAATACCTGATTAAAACTAAACTAACATAAAAAGATCAATTATGCATCATGTGCATATTGATCTTTTGTTTAAAAATATCTGATGTAACACTACTTATTGCATATCAACCGGCACATGTGGTGCAAAGGAGGGACGAAAGATACCAGAGGGACATTCAAACTCATAATAAAAAATAAACTAACGATTCCATGGTTATAAAAGAAAATGACAAACACGCAATAGTTTACAAAACACAATACAGAAAACTAAAGATGAAGCAACCCCAACCCCACAAACCTTGGAGTGATGTCAGGTGCTCGAGCGGGGAATGCTGATCCTGCTCCACATGTGGCACCCGTAATTAAATTATATTTTTTCATGATAATTCAAAAAGAATCAACTTTGTTCGATGATTTAATGCATTCAATCTTTCTTTGAAACAGCAATACGCGAATAATTGCATAGGCTCTTTTGGGAAGTTGTGACTGGACCAAGGTTCAAGTTTAATGGCATACGATATACTTAGTTACAGGGGAGGTAACATTTTTTTACGCTTACTTACGCAAAATATTATTTTCGCGACGTCAAACTGGGACATATCGGGAAAAAATGTATAATTCGACTGATTTTTATCATTTAAACCGATTTAATTTGAAAACAAGTTCATGGACACATTTTATTTTAAATAATGTTTTGTATTTTTTTATGTTTGAAGATAATTTGTATCAAGTTTCAAGAAAGTGTCAATAATGCATTTTTTTTTTATTTTAATAAATAAACAGCAAAAAAAGCGTTATTCCACATTCATGAATATTTGATAAATATGAGTTATTTAAAAAAAAAATTGCTTGAATTTAAAGATTTTTTTTTAAAACAGAAATTACAGATAATTTCATGAAAAACAGCTTGTGTTTATCTTTTAAAATAAAAAAAGTTCTGTATTTCTTTGAATGGAAATAAAGTCCACAAATCCAAATTTTATGCAAATATCCGAAATTTCGACCTCATTTTACTCAAAAAGTAGCATATGAAGGTATATATTTTATTACATATTTGATTTAATCAGGACTGGTATAAATTTAATAGTACCTTATACATGTTATATGCAAATTTTCATCTTAATTTCAATATGGGATCAAAGCTGTATCGTATGCCCTAATAACACTATTATTTGATTTTTTAATACGAAAGGAGAGGATGTCCATAAATATGTTCGGCCCTCTGCATTTGAAAATAAAGTCATAATACAAGTAAGGTTTAACCAGATGCTCCGCAGGGCGCAGCTTTATACGACCGCAGAGGTTGAACCCTGAACGGTTGGGGCAAGTATGGACACAACATTCAAGCTGAATCCAGCTCTAAATTTGGATTGTGATTAAATAGCATAGGTTTCTGACACAGATTGAATGTGTTCTAATGCACTTATTTTTTTTATTTTCTCTTAGAGCAATTCACTATGCTGTTGAATATTAATTCCCTCAAAATGTTTGAAGAAATTTTCTTTTTTTTTATGAAATTTCAAATGAGAAAATTTGAACCCAATTTTTTTTCTTCACATCCCCCTTTCCCTTATTCCAAAACTGATCTCAATTAAAATTTCTAATGGAGTTTGCAACAATAACTACTCATTTTTAAATACATCATAAAATATTAAGATGTAGAAAAACTGCTTGTTATCACTGAATGGTAAAGATTGTTTTAATCTATCAGTTGGTAGTAAAAAGTGAATATACATTGTATATTGTATATAACCAAGATTTAAGTTGATTCCGGACAAAGAAAGATAACTCCAATTAAAACATTCCTTACTACCTAATATTGTGCAATTAGATATTTCTTGCTTACTATTCTGGACAAAGAAAGATAACTCTAATTAGAAAAAAATTGCTATTTCACAATGTTTTGCAATAAGATATTTCTTGCTATTGCGCAATACTGTGCAATTTAAAAGACTTGCTATTGCACAATACTGTGCAATTGAAGATTTCTTGGTATTGCGCAATACTGTGCAATGGAAAATTTCTTGCTATTGCACAATACTTGATATAATAATTTTAGATCATGATTTGGACCAACTTGAAAACTGGGCCCATAATAAAAAATCTAAGTACATGTTTGGATTCAGCATATCAAAGAACCCCAAGAATTTTATTTTTGTTCAAATCAAACTAAGTTTAATTTTGGACCCTTTGGACTTTAATGTAGACCAATTTGAAAACAGGACCAAAAATTAAGAATCTACATACACAGTTAGATTTGGCATATCAAAGAGCCCCATTTATTCAATTTTTGATGAAATCAAACAAAGTTTGATTTTGGACTACGATTTGGACCAACTTGAAAACTGGGCCAATAATAAAAAATCTAAGTACATTTTTAGATTCAGCATATCAAAGAACCCCAAGGATTCAATTTTTGTCAAAATCAAACTTAGTTCAATTTTGGACCCTTTGGACCTTAATGTAGACCAATTTGAAAATGGGTCCAAAAATTAAGAATCTACATACACAGTTAGATTTGGCATATCAAAGAACCCCAATTATTCAATTTTTGATGAAATCAAACAAAGTTAAATTTTGGACCCTTTGGGCCCCTTATTCATAAACTGTTAGAACCAAAACTTCCAAAAATCAATAGGGATCCGTAGGGGGTCAATAGTTAACCGTATAACGAATTTATCGGACGCTGGCCTTTTTCTACGGCGTTTTGTTGAAAAATAAACAATGGAACACAACAACATTAATAGATGACGTCGCCATTAACGCGTCATGAACCCCATATGAAACTTACTAACCCCATACGGTCTCATAGGGGGTCACCACGTGACGGCGTTTAACCAATCACGACGTGATAATTCATCTGTGGTCCGATAATTATCAATAGATTTATCAAACTTTTAACAGTCTTGAATAAATTTACTTTTTTTTGTTTTTCTGCAATTTCAGGGTCTAAATAATGGCTTGTGAATATTAAAGGTTTAATATTTTTATCTTTTTAAACTTTTGGGATTTAATCATTACAATCGTGTGCATGACTTTAAAAACTGGTGCACATGACTTTTTAAAGCATGTGCATGACTTCGAACATCATGCGAACACATTTAAGTTATGCGCATAAGTTTAAAAAAAAATGTGTGCATAACTTTCAAAAATAGTGCTACTTTGAGTAAGTCAACTTTGTTTGAAAGTCGTGGTCACTAGTTTTTAAACGACTGCAAACATTTCTTGGCGTCGTATATTTGTATGATGTCGTCTTAGTCGAAGTCAGGCTGCGATGGGCGAAGCTTTTTTGTTTAAAGTTGTACATCAGTATAAATTCGGCACGATTTTTCAAACTGGTCTGCATCACATTAAATCTCTGGATAAAGAAAATATCTATGTTATTTACATGACACTTAAGGGACTCCATAAATGTTTGACAATCTCTTCATATTTGTAATTAATTTGGTGATCAATCTCTGCATTACCTTGTCCCGCAAAATTAATCAATGTTTTTTCAAGTTGGCATTGATGAAAAGGGATCCAACTGCAATGAAAGTTTGTATTCTTAGCAAATATATTTTAATCAGAGTTTTTTAAGAGCTTATTCATCAGAAATTAGGGACATCACATATATAGAAAAGAATGTATGCTATTGGAATACATTTGACCTTAAAATACTGGTATTCAAAACGGTCCCTGGAGGGGGGAAAACCAAGGAGATAGGACCTTCAACTTTGGGTCTAGTTTGGGTTTGGGTGTGATTAAGCTCGGGATTGCGGGATTGACTCTTTCGAGATAAAGGAATCTTTTTTTTTCCAATTTCGCAATGTTGGGATTTAAATTTATTTAAAGTTGACCTGACAGGATTTCGAGTTTTTAAGCCAGGGATTTCGGGATGAGGACCCCTTCTTCCCTTCCCTCTTATACTAATACAATATATACAACATTGGTGCAGTTTAAGTTTTATGTATATTTCTTCCATGGATATATATCAGTTATAAAATGAGAGAAGATTCAGTAAAAGACAGATTTTGTGTGTGTATCAGATGAACTCAAATAAGGAGTATAATTGCCAATAAGACAAATCCACACAAAATACCAAAATTGATGTGTCTTCTATTGGTTATCTTACAACCTTCTACATTGTGCAAACCCAATACTCTATAGCAAGCTATAAACAATGAAAAAAACAGCAGCATGAACAAATATTTAAAGCAAATAATTAAAAAAAAACATGCATGATTGAGAATGAAAATGGGGTTAACGCCAAAGACACATTAACTCAACCAAATGACTACCACTGAATCATATGTAAGAGTTGGGACAGGCACTTACATTGTGTGTGAGGTGAGGAGGTAGTTTGTTTACAAGCCTAACCCTACTAGTCTTGAACAATAGTGTAAAATTTCGATACAAATTGGTTCAGAATCTTCCAGCAAATACCATGTAAATTGACTGATTTTAAAAATCAACAGGTTTTGAATTAAAGATGCTTGACCATTGTTGAAGTAAAACAAATAATTAACGTTTAGGTTATTTAAATAGGATGTTGTGGGTGCTTTACTTAGAAAAGGAAGTTAGATCAATAATTATAGTGAACTCTAATCAGACCAACTCTGTAAAGTTATCAACTGTTGAACATGTAAAAAATATCATTTGTGTAATTGGAAAAGTTGGAATGAATGAACTTAATATTAATCATTTATGAAATTCAGGACTTCGTATTACATTATAGGGGCATAACCAGCCCAGGGTTGGTGAAATAAAAAAGGGTTGAAATTGTGAATTCTAAATGCCCATTATCATGATTATCATAAATATTTTAGACATTTTAAACCAATTTCAAAAAAAATAATAGCACCTCCCCCCCTTTTTTTTCAAACCCTGAATCCACCTTAATTAGTCATAGGTGCTTGATAATTGGCATTTTCCATCTATAAACATTTATATAATGAAACTAAATAGTGTAATACTATTAAAAGGTTAGCAGTAGGATGACAACACGTCATCTCAGGGTACACCCCTTATCTGGCTCGCTTCAGATAAACTTAGAAAAATGGGGAAAAAGGCATTTTTGAAACCGTCAGCAAAAAAATTCTCTTAAGAGTCTACCCAATTTTATTTTTTTAATTACCAGTATAGATATTCAATATTAGGATTACATAATACATCATATCACTGTTAGCCTAGATTTTTGTATTTATATGATACAAATAGGGTCAAATTCCTTGATATTTCCACTATAAATTCCTTTGCATTTTCCCGTTGCCATAGCAACGTATAACAAAAACATCATCACTAATAAAAATGTTTTATATGATTTGCAGTGGTAACCTTACTTTGTACTTGTAACAATAACCACTCTCTTAGTCACACTTTTGCTCTAGGTAGCCTGCAAATGTGTTGATTTTTGTCTAATTTTAGTACTTTCTTTGGACTCGTAACTAAGGAAACATTTTTCCTTAGATACAAGATGTAATGATGTGATCGAAAATTTTTTTTTGTCTCTAACATGTTTTTTATGGTATAACAAATCAATTAAGAGCACTTTAAACTCAATCTAAATTTTTGCACATTCCATGTTTGTACAGTATGAAGCTCTATCTTTATTGGCACGGCCTCTTAATGTCTAAGATAACATGTTTTGGGGTTTCAGTCGTTAATTGCTTATTAATCAGCTTATGTTTTATCTAAATAAAGAGATGTAACAACTATCCGTCAGAATTGAATAATTAATATACATGTATCAACAATATAAGGTCACGATATGACCTGCAACAATGGGAAAATCCATACTGATTACCCAGCTATAGAATGCCCGACATGAAAAATCAGAAACGTTTTTAAAGCTCTTAATCATGGTATTTGTTGAGACGCCCGACGCTCGAAGATTGCTGATAAGTTGTGGAAGATATGTAATTTAAAATGTGTTTCTCATTGATTCTGGTACAATGATAACGGCTGCAGACAAATTCAATGTACACGTAGATGTAAAATGAGGAGTTAAAAGTTTTACAGGTGTCTTTTTTATTCTCTAGAGCAGGTGGATGGGTTAATAGAAACAAATTATTGAAGATTGTATTTGTTTAGGAAAGAACATTATCAATGTACTTGTATGTAAAGTAAAATGATCAAGTTTATCTGATCGTCTTGTTTTAACAAGTGACTGACAAAACTTTCATAGGAAAATATTAAAAAGTTAACTATAGAAGGCAATTATCTTGAGCCAGAGGAATGCCGTCAATCTGCTGAAAATCCTATCCGAACATTCAATAAATATGTTGACAATGCAAAAATTGAGCATAGTGACCACTTGCTATTCTGTGTAGTATGTTTTATCCTCTGGTTTATTCAAAATATGCCTGAATGTATTTAAAACAATAAACTGTATTGTCACTGGGGTAAAGCTGATGACCGTAACTGCATTCACGGTCATCCCAAGATGTCGGACGAAAAAATCGGTCAGTTTCTGTATTGTCTGTTTAAGTGTTTCTATATCATTTTCTTTACAAATCATACATTGAAACGATATAAATTTATAAAAGAATCACTCGGAAATCACTGATTACTTCTGAGAAATGTGCATGAAACGGGAAATTCGATTTGAAAAAATCGCTCAGATGACCGTAAATCACAATCGATATGACCGTAACAGAATCAGCGATTCATAACAAGGATGACCGTAATTGCTCTTAAGATGACCGTAATTTGTAAATGATGACCGTAACTTTTAAAGGATGACCCTCAATTCTAAGAAATATTCGTATTTATATAACTACCTTTTTGTATCAAATGATTAATCGTGTTGGTATAAACATATTAACTTACTTTAAATAAAGCTAATACTAACAATGACCACTGCCCTTTCCTCGATCTTGATATCTATATCACTAACGGAAAGCTGAATACTAAAATTTATGATGAAAGGGATGATTTTTCATTTCCTATTGTTAATTATCCGTTTTTAGATGGTGACGTTCCCTTGTCACCATCTTACGGTGTTTATATATCTCAACTTGTACGATTCGGTCGTGTATGTAACAATGTTTTAGATTTTAACGAGAGAGATTTATGTATTACTGATAAATTATTACACCAGGGTTTTCGATATCACAAACTAGTCAAAACATTTACTAAATTTTATCATCGGTATAAAGACATCTTTCGTAAATATAGCTCAACATGCAGACCTCTTATACGTTCAGGTATTTCACATCCAATTTTTTATGGAAATATTCTGTATAAAGCACAAAGGTGTCAGTATTCACCTCAGAAACTTACAAAACCTTTGAATAGACTTATTAAGAAGGGATATAATTACGATACTGTTGTCAAGTCATTAAAGATTGCATATTTTGGCGTTAATATTGAGTCACTGATAAGGTCTTTGCGTCGGAATTGAACACATTTATTCTAAAAACAGTTGTTGGCATGACACGGGTTATGTTCTTCTCATATATGTTATGATGGTATGATACTAAACCCCTAACGGGAAGGATTGTGCCTGATGTTCATATGATGAAATCACAATCTTTCAGTCAGTTTAATTGAAGTCTGGTGCTGGCATGTCAGTTAACTGTTAGTAGTCTGTTGTTATTTATGTTTTATTGTCATTTTGTTTATTTTCTTTGGTTACATCTTCTGACATCAGACTCGGACTTCTCTTGAACTGAATTTTAATGTGCGTATTTTTATGCGTTTACTTTTCTACATTGGTTAGAGGTAAAGGGGGAGTGTTGAGATCTCACAAACATGTTTAACCCCGCCGCATATTTGCGCCTGTCCAAGGTCAGGAGCCTCTGGCCTTTGTTAGTCTTGTATTATTTTAATTTTAGTGTCTTGTGTACAATTTGGAAATTAGTATGGCGTTCATTATCACTGAACTAGTATATATTTGTTTAGGGGCCAGCTGAAGGACGCCTCCGGGTGCGGGAATTTCTCGCTACATTGAAGACTTGTTGGTGACCTTCTGCTGTTGTTTTTTATTTGGTCGGGTTGTTGTCTCTTTGACACATTCCCCATTTCCATTCTCAATTTTATATTAATATGAGAGTATTATCCTATAGGTAGAAGAAAATAAGTCGTGCTTCAAATGCAAAGATTGCCATAAAATATGTATCTTTTTTACAGTAGAGGATTTAATGTTTAAAATGACTTTGCAAAATGACATGCTACAAAAGCGCGATAAAATGACAAGTATAATAAAAAAAAAAATGCGGTGCACAGGCCCAACTGCTCGACAAAAGATTTTTTTTTATCTCTAGGATTCCTTTTAATGACATATAATAAATACACGTTTTTAAAAATTTCAATGCATGTAAACCCATTGATATTATATCGTCTTCCATTTTGTCGTGCAAATAAAATATCAGAAATATTTTGAAAATATTATACGACTAAACTAGTGAAGGTGAGCTCCCGCAAAGTAGATCGTTAAAATAGTCTTGTACGAATAGCGTATCACAAGGCGGAACGTTGTCAATTTGTATCTATACAGAAATGTTATTCATACAGTCAGGATTCTACTTCTTCAAAATTGTCTCCCCATTACGCCAGTTCATGCTCACAATCGTAGAAATGGAAGCCATTGTAGGGATGACTCTCTGCCAATTTTGCTCTTGAAAACTGATAAATTTATCCACATAGTACCATTACGATCGATCGTTATATTTCAGTTATATCTTAAAAGACAAATGTATCTACTAGCTAATGAGCATCAGTTAATGATCTCGTCTGCATTGATTAAACTTAAAAATATTGGCTGTTCGGATGTCAGGTGGAATTTTGGAAAATTCTTAAGCATTTAAAAACATTGTAATTGAATATTTCGTGCCGTAGAAGGGCCGACTAAACATTTTCAGTGGATGAAGATTATAAACCCTAGTTATCACACACAAGAAAGTCATATTTTTTTCCGAAGATATCCATTTTCATCATCCAAATTAAAAGACTGACGTCAAGTACTTTAAGAAAAAAATAGCTATTCGAACACACCTACTCTGTTTTTGTGATTCATTAGATAGGTATTTCATTTGACCCGTATATTTCATCTTTTAGTACTGTGATTTTTTGACGTTATGAAATCAACCTGCAGCTTTGATATATAAAAATGATAGAATCTGAAGTGAGATTCTATATCAAATACGTAAGACAAAATCTAATACAACAAACATGCCCTGACATAAAAAAGGTGCACTTGACTTTCTCTTTCCGATACAATCGTTACCTATTTTGGGGATTTTTTTTCATGGTTCACATAATGGAAGGGCAGACACGAAATTGTTGAACTAAAATATTGATATGTTCTCCGTCCGTGGTAAAAAATTAAAAAAACAGATTATGCATTTTCTACATCCAATTTATAGATACCCATGTCGTCGACTTGATATCTTATTGTTTTGCATTACTATGTAATAGATACATTGAAAACTTATGCAAATGGTGTTTTTAAAATAAAACACTTCGTAATTGAGAATTGTCTTTTTATTTGTTTCTATAAACTTTTTAAAATGTTGTTACTATATCAAACATTACAGTAAACATTTATCGCTTTCTCGATAAACAAAGAGCTTCGATTCTTTTGTTCTATTTCAAAAGAGTCTCCGCCTGCATATATCAAGACACATTAAGATGTTAATCTGCTTCCTCTGAAACAATACACATGGGCTCGATTACCAAATATTCGTATGTATTATTAATGTTTTTAATGCTCCATTTATTGACATTAAGTTTTTCTGGTCTGTGCGTACGTTCGTCCGCTTAGAGGTAAATAAAATTGAAACACAGTTTACCTATGGTATGATCTTTTTAATTCTAATGCCAAATTACAGTTTTATCCCATTTTCACAGTCCACTAAACATAGAAAATGATAGTGTAGATGAGGCCTCCGTGTACTAGGGACAAATTCATATTTCTTCGAATTTTCGTCGTATCGCTGTCAATTTGTGTAAAAATTTTAACGTCGTTTTCAATAAATATTTCATTGTTTTCGAGAAATATGCAAGTTTACTATCATTATCATAAATCCAAAATACAGCCAATCATATTATAGTTTAAAAAATAGAAATTTATGAAACATATTTATATCCGCTAACCGAGCCCCAATTGAGATCGACAAACTCAACAAAAAAGCTTTGAAGACAATACGGATATTTCTTAAAATTGATGGTCATCCTATAAAAGTTACGGTCGTCCTACATAAATTATAGTCAGTCTTTAGTTACAAATTACGGTCATCCTTTACAAGTTACGGTCATATTTTTACCAATCACGGTCATCCTTGTTTTATGTTACGGTCACCATGAAAATATTTTGATTATGATTTACGGTCATCTTAATGATTTTTTCAAATCGAATTTCCCGTTTCATGCACATTTCTTGGAAGTAATAAGTGATTTCCGAGTGATTCTTTTATAAATTTACATCGTTTCAATGTATGATTTGTAAAGAAAATGATATAGAAACAATTTAACAGACAATACAGAAACTGACCTAATATTACGTCCGACATCTTGGGATGACCGTGAATGCAGTTTACGGTCATCAGCTTTACCCCAATGATTGTGTAAAGGGTAGAAATGATATGGATTTTAATAGCCTTTTTCAGAGAATTATTTATATTATGACAAAAGCCGATGGGACATGTTTTGACAGTACTTATGTTGTTAATACTCTTTAAGCATGCATCAATATTGTAATAATACACAGATGTTTTTTCATATAATATACCATAACTTTTTAAAATTTTAACATTATGGTCTCTTGTGTTCAAAACCGTTTTTCCTAAAATGTAAACTTTTTTCTGTTATGGGCAATTTACTAATATCAGTTTATTTTCTTTTATGCTAGCTTACTTGACCAACAACTTGGTTTGTTTTTGTAAAAAAAAAAATGATTCTGTAATTCAAATTTTTAATTACGATATAATAAAAAGTGTAAATTATTATTCACGAAACACAATTTTTATATCATATTATGGGTTCTAAATAGTCATCTTTATCGAAATGTTCTTTGTATGGATTTCTTTCTTCTACATTTGCTGCTGCGTAATGTACTTCCACATCCGGAATAGTGTGGTAGTGCTGTTCCGGTACCAAATAACCTTGGTAATCCAACGTGTCTTCTGATGTATTTATCATCTCTTCATGACTGTTTGCTGAAGGTTGTAAAACGTTTTCAGACAATTCTTTATATCCAGAATCATTTATCTCTTCGTTAGTATCTTCTATTCCGGTATAATTTGAAAATTCGGTACCTGGTAACCTTTCATTAACACTCTTTAAAATTTCTTGATAGATTCGTATTCTGCAAAAGTATGTTTGTAGTAAGTCATTGGTACCTTATTTATGTTAATTTCCTTAAATAACAACGTGAATGAAGTTAAAAAAATACAATTTTCATTTTGATAAACATTGGAAAAGTTGAAATAAAAAAGAAAATTTAACTACACGAATTATAAGGTAGTGATTACTAAACATCAGGAAAATATCGTTAAAGTGACACACAACACTGTATACTGGACTATATATAATATTGTTAAGAAAATAATACAAATGTTAACGTTATGTTTCCCGTATTTACGTCTTATGTTTATGACGTTTCTTTATATGGGCGACTTCGATATAAATTTTGAGCATAAAAGCAACACAACACAAAGTATCGAGTTTTATTCGTTTATTACAATACAAATATAGGGCAAAGATGTAATATGTAATCCCAGATGAACAAGTGAAACTGCGAGCTACTGCTCACTGATGATACCCCCGCCGCAAGTGGATAATATTAATAGTGTAAAAATATGCAAGTGTTCGGTAAACAGGAAGTTGTCGAGTGATGAATCTTAACACGCATCACACGGTATAGCTGACTTATAAAAATCCTGAAACCAAATTTCAGAAATCCTTGTATTGTAGTTCCTGAGAAAAATGTGACGAAAATTTTCAACTTAGCTATCATGTGTAAAATCATACAAGTGTTCAGTAAACAGGAAGTTGTCGAGTGATGAATCTGAAAACGCATCACACGCGTACGGTATAGCTGACTTATATAAATCCTGAAACCAAATTTCAGAAATCCTTGTATTGTAGTTCCTGAGAAAAATGTGACGAAAATTTTCAACTTGGCTATCATGTGTAAAATCATACAAGTGTTCGGTAAACAGGAAGTAGTCAAGTGATGAATCTGAAAACGCATCACACGGTATAGCTGACTTATATAAATCCTGAAACCAAATTTCAGAAATCCTTGTATTGTAGTTCCTGAGACAAATGTGACGAAAATTTTCAACCTGGCTATCATGTGTAAAATCATACAAGTGTTCGGGAAACAGGAAGTTGTCAAGTGATGAATCTGAAAACGCATCACACGGTATGGCTGACATATATAAATGTTGATACAGAAAGGGTGGATGTGTAGTTCCTGAGAAAAATCTGACAAAAGTTTAATGGGACGGACTGACGGACTGACGGACTGACGGACTGACAGACAGAGGTAAAACAGTATACCCCCTTTTTTTAAAGCGGGGGTATAATTATTGTTCGTTTATTAACTTGACATACTTACTTTCGAAATGCTTTGATACTGATTATAATCATTACAAATATCAGGACAAAAACAAGCAAACTGACTGCTACTATAACTAAAATAAAATAGACATTTTACTTCATAACAGCAATACATGATTTTTTTTTAAATGTAAACACTAAGTGTCACTTTAAGGATTTTTTTTTAGTTGTAATGACTAAAGACTGATTATTAAAGGATTTAGCACTACAGTGGGTTTTCTAATTTCTGCCAAAAGTACAATTTTCAAACAAAATGCTCTGAACCTATATGGTTAAAAAGTAAAATCACAAAAATACAGTTATCTGAGAAGACGTAAAGTATCAAATGGACAAATCAAAAGCTCGAACACATAAAACAGATGGTTAACAACTCACATTCATGACTTGGTACAGATATTTTCTCAGATAAACACTTAAATTTTAATAGTCAATATAGGATGAACGGATCATATAAACCGGAAGGAAAATATGATACAAGCCCAAACGAAAAAATATAAACAAGTCTAAATTGAAAAATACGTTCAAACTTATATATCTATATTGAAGGCTGCTACACTTATCTTCGAAAGGCTGTTACAATTGAATTATAAAAACAACAGTGGTATACCGCAGCTCAACGTTCGTGAAGATTTGTCTCATTAGCAATAATACCATATCTTTTCTTTTTATATATTCATAGACACTAGATGTCTTATCGATTTGCAGAAATCTCCAAAACAATATTGTCGGCGTGTTATAAAAAATAAATTATAATGCAGTTGCTATTTGAACGGTTTGTATTTTATAATACGTTAACAATATTGTTTTCAATATTTCTGCGAATTGATAAGACAAGATAAAGATAAATCTACTCAGGTTTGTGACGTCTGATTGGTTACACAGACAGAGATACAATGGCTAGAAGAATGGAGCTTTGAAGCCTCTTGGAGCCATTCCTTCCCGAAACAACAATAAGAACAAGTGTCTTCTTATGTATTAGCTATTAATATACCACTGGATTCAATAAATGGTTTATATAGTTGTTAATTGAATTGTGCCGCTAACGTGTTTAAACAAAATCAAGTTTATTTATTTCATTTCACTAACAAGACTTCGTTCTATTTTTTTATTTTAAATATGACACTAAAACCCAACCAAATAGTTGTTTTCATTGTTTTCGATTATCATTCTATAACCCCCTTTGCCATTTTGTATACGTCTGCATAACAACTTACCAGCTAAAGGAAGAGTTACGAAGCGTGGACTTTTATTGGGTGTACTGTTATCGAATGCGTTTCTTTTAACTAAAAACATAAGAAACACTTTAAAAACACTTAATCTACATTTTTCATGGATATAATATATGAAGAATGTTTATTTCATCATTTCTCTATATTTTCTGTTCCTTACACTAACATCTGTTCCCCAACAAATTAGTTTAAATCTTGTTTTGAACCAATTTCTAATCATATTTCGTGCATATAATGTTCAAAGAAATGTATATGTATATAAAAAAAATGCTCCGTGATGAATTGAAGGTCTTTCAACATTATATTTGTAGATAGTTAATGAGAACCTATTTGTGGTTTTTTCAAAGCTTCTATTGTTGTACAGTCATATGTTTCTTTTTATCGATTCTGAAAATATATGGTTGTATATATATTTGTACTCAACATTGGAGGCATATATTATTTCAAGACTTATATGATAACTTTCTTTGCATCGATTTTTAAAATATATGCTTTATATACCTTTCCTTGTGTGTATGGGAGATAATTTCCTACTGTTAATTAACAAAATGTCATTTACGCTATAGATAGCTTTATTCCCACTGATTCGAAAATATATGGTTTATAGAAATTTTTTCTTTAAAAAAGGGAGATGAAATCCGACTTCCGATATAAAGAAGACGACATCTGGTGTTAAGGTTATTGTATGCTGATTCGAAATGTATATAGTGTATGAGTATTGGTTCGTTGAATAAATGCTCTGCCGGTTTAAAATCAAAAACCGAGGAAAACACATCAAATATAAAGAGCCCTCGCGACAAAGTAAAGCTGCAATAATTTTTACGGGAATACATAGACATATAACAAGATGTAGTATGACAAACCAATGAGACTAATTTCTACAAGAGAACAAATGACACATGTATTAAAACTAAAGTTCGACGTACGGCCTTCCAAAACACCCGATATGACAAAATGTCACTACTTTACGTACAGAATAATGAACAAAAAACAAATATGATATAACGAAACAAACCACAACCACTGACCAATGTTCCCGACTTGGGAAAAGCACTTACAGAATGTTGCGCGTAGTTTAACTATTTTGAAGGCGCCAGCTCTTCCCTAACATTGGATAGTGGTGTAACAGTACAACAGAAGTACAAACTATATATAAAAATCAGATGAAAATACTTTCAAGAAAAAAATACTTCTAAGAAAAGAAACACAGAGAGGCAGTAGCAAGGTACTAATACATCCCAGTCACAAAAATACACAGAGAATACTCTCAGTTAAGTTTGAAGCCAATTACAACTAAGAAATTAAAATTAAACATCTCAGACTCAAATATTGATCAGTACACCTACACCATCTTAATGAATTAGTGCAAAAGACGGACCATGAATGTGTATGTGTATGGTAATATACTGTAAACCAACTTATTTTCGCGAGCGATTAATTTTCGCGACTTTCGCGAGTAGAAAAAATAACGCGAAAATAAACCGTCGCGAATATATAAATCTTGCATCTATCCTTACCAAACTACATCAAGTCAATTAGAAAATCGTGAAGTCGACAAGAAAGAGGAAAACGCGAAATAAAGTATCCGCGAAAATCAGTTGGTTTACGGTAATAGATTTTATGAATTTGATCTACTGATTACAAAACCATAGTAATAGCACGTTTGTTATTGCTTAAATTTCCCTGATACTTCTTCGTAATAACTCTGACATAAAACGGCACGACATAATGAACGAAAAAACGTAATGTTTCAATTTGAGGAAATACTTCTAAGTTATTTTAAATAACTTTTTGTCTACATTATCTCAAATGGATTTCAGTTTCATAAAAAAAACATCATTTCTATAATACAAATACGTTGACACTACTAAATAGTCATGATTTACAATTGATATATTTAATTAAATATCATAAGTATACATAATTGTAAACTTTCTTCTTTATTTATTTTTTTTAGTCATAGAAAATTTATTAAGGGGAATATAAAAGTCATGATCCGTACATTATCTGCATATCAATTACTGGTTTGAATCATTATATCAAGATAAAACGCAAGTTTATTTCAATTTCGAAATAGTCACTGCTAGCTTAACGCAGCGTTTTAATTGTAAATTGATGATTAACAAAACAAATAATTAAATAAATTGAATTAGCAGTGCCTATAAATGGATTATATAAGACTAACAGTAATAACACTTTACATACAAAAGTTGGGCTAACAATTTCGAAACATGGTAGGAAATTCAAAAAGCACTTACCTTTTTCTGAACATATGAATGGCAACCTAGTAGTACAATTTTCCACAGTTAAATAATTGTTCGTTTCCACTGTCGACACTGCAAGACACGATTCTCCATCTTCTTTGGTAAGTTTACCTGCACATTTGAAAATATTATTATCATCGCATTTTTATATGCCATGAGCCACACGACAGATGAGCAGAATCTTGTTTCCTTCACTGAAAATCGTGATTTTTTTAAGCTATGAAAAAACTGATAATAATCATGATTCGTGTTTTATACTTAACAATCTATTTATGTTATATTACTTCATATTCATCAAAAAAAATATTATCGGTCTAAGAGACGACATCGAAAGTTTAATGTAGGATAAAAAAAAATGGATTCACATAGTTTATTCACTGCTCCCCACCCTCATAACGTAATTTGACAAAAATTTATGACCAATAGGGATATATGTAAAAATCGATTTTAGATATACAAAACTTGCAGAAGTTTCACCCCCCCCCCCCCCCCCCCCCTTCCAAAAAAAACCCTATTTGATTTAAGTTTTTTTTTCTCCTACATCGATTGGTGTCGTCCTTAACAGAATGGTGCATAAAATTTGCATCACAACAACTGTAATCACCACTAAAAAAATCAAAAGATTAATCCAAAAAAATATTTTTATTTATGATAATTACATGTTAATGGCAGCACTGACAACCATTGCATTATGATTGACAGAAAAATATCGGAGTTTGATTTGAATATTTTATTCACAATAGATTGAGAGAAAAAAATATATCTAAGAATGGTTTGGCATATTTATCCACAGTAGATTTAGAAATAAAAATAAAAAAAAAGAATGATAGGCATTGTTTATTCACAGAAGATTGAGAAAGAAAAATATAGAAGAATAATTTGAGTACTCTATTCCCATCGTTTGTTTCAATTTTTGAATTCAGTTATGTTTGTATTTATGTGTATATGCTTAAACAGATTTTGACTGATTGTCCCCTGTCTTTGTCACGTTACCAAAATACGTTCAATTTATTTGCCCTCTCAAATATGTGTTTATAAATAAACCATACACAACTGTCATGGAAGGTTCAGCTAGCTGAATTATGATATATATCAAACAGATCAGGTCAGAAATAAGCAACTGCCTTAGTAACATATTAGACAATAGTATGCAAAACTATACAACAAATATATTTCAAAATTACCAGTAACAACTGTATGTGTTCTAAAAATCGGAGTCCAATAATATTTTTCTGCAGGAGCCTTTTTTGGTATTGTATCTTTTTGGTACAGTATGAAACTTTTGTCTTCCAAGCATTTTTCTTGATATGCATACCAAGATAGTTTTATTGTAACAACTACAATAAGCATTAAAGAATCAAATGTATATACAATGTATCAAACTATCAAACAAATTTTAAATTCAATCATATTCATTCATTTATTATCAACTCCATACAATCGTTGATACGATGATGGGTTTTACAAACAGAAGTATGTAACACAGAAAATGAACATGAGTGCCATTTCTTTAAAAACCTCAAACTGACTCACTAACAATATGTAATACTTTTCAATTGAAGACGCGTGACGCGTTACTTTTCTAATGATATTATCTTGGTATTTTCCACAAATGAAAATTCGTCCATACCATCTCATCGCGTTAAAAATTCTTTTCAGGGGCGATCAGAACACAATATTTGATGTCAAAAGACGTACAAAGACATGGATTATCCAACAAATGACTATTAAAAGTATTACTAAATTCATCGTAGATCAACCTTGAGTAATGGAGTTGGACCTAAGTTTAAAAATAGTTTCTCAATTTATCGACATATTAATTAGGAATATAAGTCATGAATTATGTAAGTACTAAAGCAATGACGACTGATCTGATGATGTAATCGGTGACTTATAGTCCACAAATACTAGAGGAGACTGGCATTTCTCATTTAAAGGAAAGTTTATTAATATGGTGCGTCCAATTTGGATTAACCTGTCCCAATAACAATCACAAAAATGTGAAAACCAAGAATGTTCAAGATTGTTGAATACGCAAGGTTATATTACTATTACGATAAATAATAATAATACATAGACCTCACATGAATTATTGTTACATCCATATAAATTGTCTTCATTGCAGTCACTGACAACAAACTTGCTTTTGTCTTTGGTTGTTGTAAGACACTCGTTTTCTATGTACTTTTTTGTTGGGTTCGTGCTTAAATCTGCAAATAAAATAAAAAGTATACATGTAACTATTGAAGAACAACATTAAATTAATTTCAACGGTGTTGAAGATGTTGAGTATCGAGTTAAATTGATAAAAATCAAAAGAGTAAAATTAAATAAAAAATGAGTGACTGAAATGCAACTTCAATCATATTGATGTTAACCTTCAACAAATGTAAACACCAGGGCTGACCGACCGGAGCTACAAGGAGTGTAGCTGGCGTTGGTACATTGCATCCTGCAGTCATTTATATCACCATTGATTTTAGGTTGATGAGGATGAGAAAGGCAATAGCAGCTAGAGTCCTGAAAAAAACAGACTCATACCTACATATTATATTGAATGGAGAGGCAAACATTTTTCCAATGTTTAAATTTACAAACTCAAATGCAACACAATCGTTTGTGAAAGAAAGATAATAATGACTTTGGAGAGTCATAGAAAATGTATAAACGTTACTTATCTTAAAAAGTAAACATTAACTAGTTATTCACAAAAAAACAACAAATTACGTTTAGCCTACAGATAAGGCAGTGTATTCAAAATTAATCTGCAATATATGTGGTATATGTTAAACAGTGACAATGTTTTATTTTAAATGTTGATCTTCGAGCATCACTGATGGGTCTTTTGTGGTAGAAACGCGCGTCTGGCGTATACCAAATTTAGTCCTGGTATCTATGAAAGGTTTATATTCAATAGCAATTCATACTTTTAGAATTTATACTTTTTTAAATCTAAACATTGAAACGGCACATAACATGCAGTTGATTACATGTATTTATAATAAAATCACTAGACATAGCTAGAAAAAAAAATTGAATTTAGATATGGTCACTTATTATTACAGATGGGTTTTTAAACATACTATAATATTCAATTAAAGATACAAAGTACTGAGTAGCACCAAACAAACCCACACTATGTGCACATTCCTATCAATGTTCTTTACCTTTTTTGCATTTACTGATAACAAACCTTAATGACAAAGTGTGTAGCAGTTACATGTTCGGAACAATGTCGTAAGCAGTCTTCAGCTGTTTTTACACTTATCCCCGAATTCAAATGGGAAAGACTTCTGCCACATCCTATCAATTAAAGAATTAAAGTAGTTCCTCGAGTGACTAACTATGTTTTTTTTCTCTAATTAGCAATGTAAACCAATATACAGTGCAACCTGCCTTATCCTACACCCTTCTTAATTCGACACTTTTTTTTTGTCTCTAAGTGCGTCGGATAATACCGGTTTCTCTGTACTCGAAAGGGAACAATAAAATCAGTTAAAAGTTATAGAGTGCTGATTTTTTTTATCCGGGGAAGCTACTGAACCGAAGGTTCTTGAAGTTGAACTAGATAATAATTTGAATATTTTATGGACAAACAGACAAACAATAGCACACACGACTCAACATAGAAAACTAAATAAGCGTCAATTAGTTACTGCAGTATACTGAACAATTACTCCTCTGTGTAGCATGTTTTACGTTTGTGTTCCCTATTATAAATATTATGTATGGTATGCTAAAGTAATAAATTTATGTATGGTATGCTAAAGTAATAAATTTATGTATGGTTTGCCAAAGTATGGTATGCCAAAGTAATAAATTTATATTAATGGACAGTTCCTAAGTTAAACACGAAGATAAGCCGACAACGTACCTTTGTTTGTACATACTTTTGTGAGGTATATAATTCTCAAATATCAGATACTAACAAAACAGTAAACCCTCCAAATATTCATTTTTGTCAAAAGATATGTTTCGTATATGGATTACCTGAGTGCTCATTTATTCTAATTATTTTACAAGATACATGTAGTAGAGTAGAACGATTTACATATACAGACAATATTATCAAAAATTTGTTTGTGTTAAATCAATTAATTTATGTTTTCAAAATAATCATTCTGAAATTGTATTAATGGTAGATTTACAACACAATGTATTTGTAAAATATAAGTCACAAGTCTTATAAAATAAATAAAAAGGGGAGAAATATTTTTCGGAAGCTATCTTCTATTTGCATTACGGGACGCTCTTAATGGTTATTGTACTGTTAAAGATTGGAAACACTGATTTTCCCGGAATATAAACTTATTTGGACCGATGTGTACTACTGAATTAATAAAAAGTGTCATTTATATGAATCGGGTGTTTTAAATCTAAAATGTTCTCCATTCCCGGTTCAACATATGTATGTTAGGTCCACTACTTCTACAATTTGGACACGTGACGTACCTATAAACGCAGCCCATCTTGTGTGTTTAACCACTGTTCCTGTCCAAGCCTTTTCTACTCCCTTATACACCACATAGTCTGATGATCTATTAAATACGTCATCGGTGTTTATCATTTCTATCCCTGGAAGTGTGCACACCTGGGAACTTGTTGTCCAGCTGCTTTCTGGGAGTCCGATGAAGAATGAACATCCTGCCAATGAACAAGATGATCAAGTCTACATCAATTTGCATTGACATTAAAAGTAATAAATACCATACATTGATAAAAATTCATTTAAATAATCAAAAGTAACTGATTAAATAGTTTGTTTAGATTACATAGGATAACATTTTTATTTCAAAATAAATGAGAAACCTTTACTAGTTTGATCACCTTTGTTGTGCAGAATTTGAGCAGAATTTGAGCAGAATTTGAGCAGCATCTATATTTTGGTGACTAACAACAATTCTACTTTTGTCCTTGTTAAAATTCGAAGGGTTCACTGGTAAATTAGAGCTGGAACTGTTACTCTTTTGGAGCAACAAGCTGCTTGGTGAGATTCCTGATGTTTTATAATTTATATACTATTTTGTGTTATGTGGACATTTCTTATTTGTATTTTGGTCACTCTGTGCTCTGTTGTAGGTGTTTTTATCGGCATTAAAAAACCCACTGCCACTAACAGCAAGATTATCAAAAACATTTGGTAAATGTCAATCATATTGGATCTTTGTACATAAAAAGTAATTTAATAAATAACTTACCAGAAAATGAGATTAAAATGAACAAAATAAACACCTGCATAATATTATTCATTTCTATTTCATAAATATCTATATTATGATTAAATATATTTTAATTATGTCCTTATATGACTTCATATATGACCTCATTGTGCCGGAAAAAAGCAATTTCGACTAAATTTGGGCATGCTAGTATTCACGACCCTAATGTTGAGTGACAAAGAAGGGGGTTTGATTTTATTCATTATTTTTGTACAATCCGTAATGTTTATGGTTTCTTCTAGTCATTAAATTCTCAATTAGTCCTTTGTGGTACATATATTTTATCATTTATATATTGTTACAAACATAGCAAACTACTTGTTGATTGGTGTTATCTGTGATGGACTGTTATCAACATTGAATAGTTTTCAAGTACTTACATGATTCAAGTAATAAATTGCAATCGTTTAAACTTCAGTTTCTTACTTATATAGATTAAGTGAGACGAGTCTCTGAAGGATAATTTAATCGAAAGATTCAAACGGTGTTAGGATCCCTCCACAAGGACAGTTACTTCGTAGTAATAATGTCACTAGATAACCCTAAGTTTAGTAACGGCTTTTATCACAATTATTCGTGAGAACCTGAAAACCCTGACACTTCTCAAACTAGTGAATTGTCTTCAATTCTTGATCCATTCCTCTAGATGGTAACTTTTTAATAACTTCAATCTTAAACCTTTGAGAAATGTTGAGAAGTTAAATTCAGTTAACTCAACATTTCTTAACAGTAACAGTCTCCTTCCTAATCATAAAGGGTTTTAATATTTTAAACAAAACATAAACTTTGAATTTTTTGAAATACTAAGGATTTTCTTACCCCGGGCATAGATTACCTTAGCCGGATTTGGCACAACTTTTTGGAATTTTGGATCCTCAATAATCTTCAATTTTGTACTTGTTTGGCTTTATACAGATTTTGATACGAGCGTCACTGATGAGTCTTATGTTGACGAAACACGCGTCTGGCGTACTAAATTATAATCCTGGTATCTTTGATAACTATTGCGATTGCAAGTATGTGAATTTCTGTTTGTCGGTAAGTGTGGGATTATAGTGTACAGATGTTTCGAACGAGTCACAAAATGTTTGCCATATGAGTGTTTCTCCTGTTAATGTAGGTAAAATGAGTTTCGAAAGTTGGTGATTTTAAAAATTATAAAAAGCTTTTATTTTGACTTCAACTATCAGAAGTTGGATGTGGTAAGTATAACTTTTGATTACAAATCACTCACTTTATTCTAACAACCTTTCACTTGAGCAATTTGTAAAAAGTTCAAACTGCAATTTGGTAAACTGTTTTAACAATTGTTAGTTTGATACCACGAGGGTTACTAGTTCGACATGTTGAAGGCCGTACTTTAACCTATAATGGTTTAATTTTTAAATTGTTATTTGGATGGAGAGTTGTCTCATTGGCACTCACACCACATCTTCCTATATCTATTTACACAATCCGGTATACATTGACCATTCTAATCAATGTATTTTATATGGTTACTACATTGTAATACGATTTTGCATGTTTTATTTTTGGTACCAAAACTATCTTAATCAAACAATTAAAACCAAACTAGATATCATTGTTATACCTAAAATTACATTCATAGTTCGACGACTGGTTCGTACCTATTTGGTATAGTTGTTGCCTTTACATGAATATCAATATACAATTTTGACTCGAAAAGGAGGCAAATATTAAAACTTGTAAACCCGAAGGAAGGGTGAATTTACGGGGGCTTAACTCGAGTTGACAGCTTTGCATATTCACCGACTCAATGAAATATAACTGTTTTATTATACCGAACAATATATAGTATGAATAAACTCATCATAGATACCAGGATAGAAGTTTTTTAGTATAAGGGCCTTACGCATGTTTCATCTACAAAAGACTCATCAGTGACGCGCGAATGATTATAACAAAAAAGAGCGAAATAAAAGAAAAGTTCCAGAGCAGGGAGGACCAGAAATTCTTAAAAATTTGGCAAATATAGCTGAAGTAACTTTTTCCTTAGGTAAAAGAGTCGAAGTAATTCAAAAATTCTAAGTTTTGTTAAAATTAAAACTAAAATAATGACTTTATCTATGATAATTCATATCAAATCAGAAGTGCTGAGTACTGTGTTGGTGTCCGCCAGCAGTGGCATCGACCCAGTGGTTGTAAATGAACTCATCATAGATAATCGTATGGAATTTTGTACTTGCACAAGACACTCATTAAGTCATCTACAAAGACCCATCAGTGACTCTCGAATAAAAAAAAGTTTAAAAAGCCAAATAAAGTACACCCGATGAATGGTGAATGCATGAGGGCTTTAGTCCGAGGGGAATACATTTAACCCAATTTGACAGTTTTGCATATTCACCGACTCAATGGGCTAAAACCGGGTTATTGTTCCAAACAAACAGCTGAGTTTACAGCATTGCCTGACCGTTCCAGTAAATTTTAATTAAAAAAAACATCGAAATTAAACTACGAAACCTTATTCTGGATCTGCCCATCAAATAGTAACTATATTTAAGGTAAGACATATGTATAGTTTTTATTTAATAAATCCTTATTGTTGTTCTGTAAAATGACTTGCCGAAGGTTTTTCCTACACTAAACAACTAACTAGATTAAACAATAATAATTTGATAAAATTAATAAATCGAAGTTTATATAATTTAGAAATATTTATAACACTATATATTGGCATCGCACATGTTTTCATCTGACTGTTTATGACGTCTTTACATCAAAGTTATTGATCATTTGATCGAAACTTATATACATTTGTGTCATAGATACATGATGTTTTATTAGTTGTTATTGGCAGTGAACTAGCTTTCAGTAACTATGAACACTGCCTTAATCAAAGGGGAATATTTCACGTCAGTAATCATGGCTAACCCCGTCAGATTCTGTATGTGCGTGTCCTAAAAACATGCATGCCAGCAGCTTGTAATTCAGTGGTTGTTAATGTTTGCTGTATTTCATATCTTATTTTTTTGTTAATTGTTTTATAACCCAGAATGTCAATGTTTTCGTATAACAAATAATCGTTGTACATTTGTCATTTCTGGGGCTTTAAAAGATAATGTGCGCTATGAGTAATTAGCATTGATAAAGGCCGTACGTTGTTATATAAGTGTTGCTCTCAACAGTATGAGGTATCTTTTTTGAGATTTGTTTCTTTGAAAATATTACCACACCACATTGTTACGGCCAGAAATCGCCTTTATATTGTAGCCAACAAAAGACACAAATCAATAGTAAAATTTAACAAAATTCATTATACAAAAAGTTTACAAAAAGTATAACACAAATAATACTGTCAACTTAACTGTCAAAATATGAGTCCAATCGATGTCTGAGTCTAAGTCTAATTCTAATTATTAGAGTTTAACTTTAGTGTCTGTATATATAGTGTTGTCATGGAAAATTCTAGAACACTCTATAATCGAACATTGTGGAAAGTCCTAAAAAGTTACAACAGACGTTTCTAGTAAAATGTAGAAGTTTAAATTACGCATCTTTTATAAGGATCATTCTAGAAAGTTCCAATCATTCTGTGATTGTTCCAGTGATTCCTAAACTGCAGAGTTATAAGATTATCTAGTAAACAACTATCAGGCCATACAACATAAATAAACATAATAATTACAATATCATAACACCTCCCCCCTTAAAAGAAGTTTTAGTGTAACAAAAACTTATCATGAACAATAAAAAATACATAATATATACAAAGTTTTTTAATAAGCTCTAGATAAAGCATCTGCTATTACATTATCTTTACCCTTAATATGTTTTACAATTACATCATATTCTTGTAACAATAAACTCCATCTAGTCAACCTTTGATTCTTGTTTCTCATTTTATGTATGAAGGTGAGATGATTATGATCAGTATAAACAAGAATAGGATGCACAGTTGGATTCAAATATACATCAAAATGTTGAAGAAATATTTGACGACATAGCCAAAAAACTGAAAAAATAAAATGTGTGTATATCACTTTTAACTATAACATGCTTTCAATATTTGATTCAAATATGTATTTTTATATAATTCCTGTTCAGTTATCATTATTTTTTGTTTATAACACAAATGTGAACCTAGGGTTGACATTCTGTCTATTTTTCTCTCATACCAATGAACTATTTGTATTTCATACTTATTTTCCGGAAAATATACGTTTCCTACGTATTTGGTTTAATTTTATAAAAAAACTCATATTTCCGGTTTGCTTGCAGATTTGTAAACATAAATATCTTATTATTATATCCATATGTAACTAGTTTTACACATGAGATTTACCCAAAAACAACTGGCAAATGGTTATAATAGTAAAGCTTGTCCCATACATTTATTCTCATAACTATAGTATACCCAGAATCAAAAATATAGAGAATATAAATATGTGTTTCACGTCTACACTGATAAATGAAATTTAGTCGAGTCTAATATTTTTTGTTCAGCATATTCTATTGATTAATCTAGTCAATATCACTGTTCATTATTCATTTTCTGTCTGAAATGCAAGCTAAATATTATCCTACTTTTACTTATTTATTTTGCTTTTGATTTGTTTTGTTTTCTACATTTCACAGTCTCACAATTTACAATTACTGCCAACATCTTTGTAACTCTAAAACAAAGATTATTGCTGCAATGCATGAACACAGACCTTGCTAAATTATTCTTTGTTCAATAGTATAACAGTATCACAATATAAGTGATAATTGATATCGCTAACATTTGTTATTTATCAATGTTTTCTTTTTGTATATATGTTATGTACATGTATGTTTTTTTTTGTACTTTATCTCGTCTAGTTTTGAGTGTCCTGTCAATCAATGCATATGCCGGCTTTTGGTTTCGAAGGTCTGTCCAAGGTTTACATCATGTGCTTATGTTTCACTATATATTCATCATAAGTTTTGATAATTTTGACTGATCAATGTTCTTAACATTAATCTTTAACTTAGAAAGCTATAATATTAATCACTACATAATCCTCCCTATAATCATAAAAAATGTTTTTATCCTCAGTAGTATTATACAGTTTTTGCTACTGGTTGCTGGAATTGAGCAAAATCCAAGTCCAGATCAGAGTAACAAAAAGAATTTGAAAATAGTACACAATAATGGGTGTAGTTTACTTCCTAAGTTAGATCTCATTAATAATGAACTACATGATTATGACATTATTTGTATATCAGAATCTCATCTTGACAAGTCAATTACTGATGACCAAATTAAATTAAATGGGTTTCATAAGCCTATTAGGTTAGATAGAAATAGACATGGTGGACGTGTGACCATTTATGTGAAAAATAGTCTACATTTTATTATACAGAATGACATATCTGTAAGCAATCTTGAGTTGCTTTGGGTTGAAGTGAGGAATTATAGTGATGAAAATTTTTTAGTTGGTGTTTTATACCGGCCTCCCAACTCAAACTCTAATATAAGGGAATTATTTAATGAGTCAATAGATATAGCACTTGATTGTAATTTGCCAATTTTCCTTTGTGGTGATTTAAATTGCGATATGATGTCAAACATAAGTAACTCTTTTAAAAAGTTACTTAACCGTTTAAACTTAGAAAATGTTGTTTGGGAGCCTACCAACTTTACAACCCAAACTGGAACTTGTATTGATTTATGTGTGACTAATAGCAAGAACTTAATTAACTCAGTAACTGTTCTTACACCGATATGCAGCTCTCATTCTCCTGTTTCAGTCGAAATTTCATTTAAAACTTTTAAACAACACTCGTTTAAAAGACAAATTCGTGATTTTAAGCGTGCAGATTATGAAGGTTTAAAAAACCAGTTGAAAGATACTGACTGGGATGATGTTGTTTTTAATTCAAATAACATAAATGATGTTTATATGAACTTTGTCAGAACATTCGAAAGTACTGTAAATAGATATATACCTACTAAAACTATTACAGTAAGACCAAATGATAAACCTTTTATGAACAACTTAATAAGAAACAAGATAAGACATCGTAATAGAATTCACCACAAAGCGAAAACTTCAAATAATCCAGATCACTGGAAAAAATTTAGAGAAATTCGTTATGACATTATCAGCTTAGCTAGAAAGGCAAAAGAAGATTATAAGTGCAAACTGACATCTCAACTTATTGACAAAAATATTCCTCCTGGTAAATGGTGGCGCATTGCCAAGTCTGTATCAAATTTTACCAAAAATAGAGATTCTCCCCCTTTTTTTGGAACATGATGGCCAAATTTTTATTCATCCATTGGACAAATCAGAGATCCTGAACAATCATTTTGCTCATATAGATAATATTGATACAGAACCAGAAATTCCTGATAATAATGATCCTCCTCCATGTCATTTAAATAATGTTGTCATCACTGAGAAAGAAATTTTAGATCAGTTAAAAATCTTGAATGTTAACAAACCTGCTGGACCTGACGGTATCAGTCCTAGAATTTTAAAAGAGGTTGCTAGCTTTATTTCTAAACCATTAACTAAGTTATTTAATATGTCTCTATCAGTTAAACAGGTTCCACTGTTATGGAAAATTGCACATGTTAATCCTATGTTTAAAGGAAAAGGTAGTTCACATTCAGCTCTAAACTATCGTCCAATGTCTGTTACTAGTATTGTTTGTAAGATTATGGAAAAAGTTCTATTTGAACATTTGTATAATTATATGAGAAGTAATAACCTTTTGTCAAAGTTTCAATCTGGTTTCCAGCCAGATTGCTCAACTGTTAATCAGTTAATTGAAATATATCATTAAATTATTAGTAATATGGATAGTGGGAGGGATGTAAGGTTTGTATTTTGTGATGTATCTAGAGCTTTCGATAAAGTTTGGCATAAAGGACTTTTATTTAAACTTAAACAATCTGGCATAAATGATCAGTTCTTATCTTGGATAGAGAGTTATCTTTCAGATCGTCAACAAAAGGTCGTTTCAGAAGGTTTTTCGTCAACTCTAAGAAGTATACATGCAGGTGTCCCCCCGGGATCAGTTTTATGACCCTTTCTGTTTCTTATTTATATAAATGATATAGTGAATGAAATTTCTAATGATATTGGACTTTTTGCAGATGACACCTCTTTATTTGTTATAGTAGATGATGATCCTGCTATAGCAGCTGCTTCTTTGACTGATGACTTGGATGTTATCTCAAATTGGGCAAAATCATGGGCTGTTCAATTTAACTCTAAGAAAACTAAAAATATTGTATTTACTAGAAGGGAAAGGGAACACCTACCTGTGTTTTTTGGGATAAATGGGGAAGAGGTTGAGAAAATAAATATTCACTGTCATCTTGGGATAATATTTCAGTCATCAGCTTCATGGAACGCACATATTGATATTATTTATAAAAAAGCATGCTCTCGTCTATCTGTGCTTCGTCAAGTCAAACATTTATTAGATAGGAGTTCACTTATACGTATTTATTATGCTTTTATTAGACCTATATTAGAGTATGGTGATGTTGTATGGGGCAATTGCTCCCAGCACGAGTCTGAGCTTCTTGAAAGTATTCAGATAGAAGCCGCCAGAATTAGTACAGGCTTACGACGTAATTCCTCCAGACAAAAACTTTATATTGAATTAGGTTTAGAAACTCTGATGAATAGACGTAATAAACATAAGCTTATACTATTCTATAAAATATTAAATGGAATGACACCTGCATACTTATATGAGTTAGTCCAGCCATATCTTCCCAGACAAACCCCTTATACTTTGAGGAATGAAAATAACACTTTTCATCCGCCTCTTGCTAGAACTAGCTCTTATTTTAATAGTTTCATTCCTTCCACTATAAGACTTTGGAATAGTCTTCCTTTGAGTTTACAAAAATCCCCAAGTGTGGGTATATTTAGAAGGGGACTGGATAAGTTTTATAAGACTGATGATATCTTTAAACCTTTTAACTATGGAATAAGGAAACTTAATATAAGTCATTGTCAACTCAGAAATAATACTAGCAACCTAAAATCTCATCTGTTTAATCAGTTCTTATCAGAGAACACTGTTTGTGTAAACTGTAATCACCCTGTTGAGGATAACAAACATTTCTTTTTCATTTGCCCTAAGTACAATGATGTAAGACAGATCCTTCTTGATTCCATTAACTCCATTGCTGATAATGTTGATATAAATATTGAATTATTACTTTTTGGAAACAGATTATTTTCATATGATATGAATATTGCTATTTTTAAATCTGTTCATAAATATATCAGTGACACTTATCGTTTTGTTTAAAACTTACCTATTTTTTGTTTCATTTATTTTTATTTTTTATTTTTCTTCTTCTCCACTTAAACATTAATTCATTTTATCCACTTAGAAAGCCTCTTTCAAGCCATATATATATATATATATATATATTTCTAATGATTTATAAAGGATATTTGCATGTTTCAAGGTTCTTGAATACATGATGAGTAATTGCCTTTATATACTTAAATATACTTTGCATTTAGTAAGAAACACTGTAAACATTTATTTTCTCGTGTATGCTCATAAGTAGCATGCATGTTCCACTATATTGCATTATTTTGAATACAGTTGTTATAATTGAGTTATACCTTGAACATGTAATATGGAGAGAGCTTTTATAGTGCCTGTTGCTCAATCCTTTTCATATCTTAATGAATAAAATATGTTTAAAATCAAAATGTTGAAATGCTGACAACATTGCAAAACACTCTTTTTCA
Source organism: Mytilus trossulus (assembly GCF_036588685.1). Taxonomy (NCBI): domain Eukaryota; kingdom Metazoa; phylum Mollusca; class Bivalvia; order Mytilida; family Mytilidae; genus Mytilus; species Mytilus trossulus. The sequence continues at coordinate 60,237,628 of NC_086379.1, read as the reverse complement.
ATAGTTGAATATTTTTCTGATGTTTATCTAATTTCTTAAAAAAATCTGATATAGGCTTCTCAACATTATCATCTGTTTCTTGATATAAAACAGCTCCAATTCCTACATCGCTTGCATCAACGGCAAGTTTAAATTGTTTTTCAAAGTCTGGAGTAATCAGAACTTGGCTATTAATTAAAAGTGATTTGCTATTTTCAAAAGCGTTTTGACAATTTTCACTCCAGATAAATTTGGAATCTTTCCGTAAAAGATGAGTCAATGGTTGAACAACAGTAGCAAAATTTGAACAAAATTGTCTGTAAAATCCAATCATGCCTAAATATCTCATAAGTTGTTTTCTATTTGTAGGAGGAGGAAATTTGGAAATAGCTTCCACTTTAGCCATAATAGGTTTCACTTGACCTTGGCCAACTGTATGCCCTAAATAATCAACAGTGGCCTGACAAAATTCACTTTTACCAAGATTAACAGTCAAATTTGATTTTGACAATCTATCAAAAGTATCATACAAATGTGTTAAATGCTTTTCCTAGCTATCACTACATACAATAAGATCATCAATATAAGCATAACAACAGTCTAAATCTTTTATAACATTATTGATCATTCTTTGAAATGTAGCTGGAGCACTTTTCATGCCAAACGGCATTACAGTATACTCCATAAGCCATCTGGTGTAACAAAAGCTGATATTTCACGACCTCTCTGTGTCAATGGAACTTGCAAATAACCTTTCAACAAATCAAATTTGCTCACAAATTTTGCTTGACCAATATTGTCAATACAATCATCTATCTTTGGAGAAGCATCTCCTACATCAACATCATGACAAACAGCAGTGGTTTTGTTTGGCACATCTGGAAAAAGATCTTTTAAAAGAAAATACCTAAGCTTTAATTTCTTCTCTACGATCAAAAGACAGATGTGCAAGTTTTGAGTCTAAATTTTACAAAATTTCTGAATTTTTTAATCTTACTGTCTCTTCCATAGTTTTACAACTAAAAGGTGGTTCAATTACCTCTGGTTTGTAATGATTGTTCTCAAATTTAACCACGCCTAAAGTGGCAACTGGTTTACTCTCACATTCATTAGTACGCTCAAAATATGTTTTTTAACATATTAATATGACACACTCTATTTTGTTTGCGCCGACCTGCAGTTTTTACAATATAATTCAAATCATTAATTTTACTTTCTATTGTATAAGGATCACAATATTTAGTCTGTAAAGGATGTCCAGGGACTGGCAAAAATACAAGTACCTTATCACCAGGCTCAAAAACTATGTCCCTGGCATCTTTATCATACCATATTTTCATCTTGTTCTGTACATTTTTCAAGTTTTTCTGAGCAATTTGACAAGCAGTAAACAATTTTTCTATAAATCAAGATACATAGTCTAAAAGATTCAAGTCAGTATGTTCAGTAAGCCACTAGTAGTCTGTTGTTATTTATGTATTATTGTCATTTTGTTTATTTTCTTTGGTTACATCTTCTGACATCAGACTCGGACTCCTCTTGAAATGAATTTTAATGTGCGTATTGTTATGCTTTTACTTTTCTACATTGGTTAGAGGTATAGGGGGAGGGTTGAGATCTCACAAACATGTTTAACCCCGCCGCATTTTTGCGCCTGTCCCAAGTCAGGAGCCTCTGGCCTTTGTTAGTCTTGTATTATTTTAATCTTAGTTTCTTGTGTACAATTTGGAAATTAGTATGGCGTTCATTATCACTGAACTAGTATATATTTGTTATGGGGCCAGCTGAAGGATGCCTCCGGGTGCGGGAATTTCTCGCTACATTGAAGACCTGTTGGTGACCTTCTGCTGTTGTTTTTTTTATTTGGTCGGGTTGTTGTCTCTTTGACACATTCCCCATTTCCATTCTCAATTTTACTTTTCCTTAATCAATTTTAACGGCCCCCTTACAGTGTGACCAAATACCAACTCAAAGGGACTAAATCCAAGGGATTCTTGAACAGCCTCTCAGACCGCAAAAAGTAGAAAATGAACTCCATTATCCCAGTCTCTGTCAAATTGAAGACAAAAAGTTCTAATCATGTTCTTCAATGTTTGATGAAAACGTGCTAAGACACCTTGTGATTCTGGATGATAAGCACTTGATCTGTACTGAGCAATCTCTAACTGGTACACGACTTGCTGGAATAAACCTGACATGAAATTTGATCCCTGGTCGGACTGTATAGACTTAGGAAGTCCTACAAATGTGAAAAATTTGATCAAAGCTTTGACGAGAGTAGGTGTCTTGATATTTCTGAGCGGAATAGCCTCAGGAAAGCGGGTAGATGTACACATGATTGTCAATAAATATGCATTTCCAGTCTTGGTCTTTGGTAAAGGTCCAACGCAGTCAATTAGAACTCTGCTGAAAGGCTCGTCAAAGGCTGGAATAGGCAGAAGTGGTGCTGGTGGTATTTTCTGGTTAGGCTTACCAACAACCTGGCATATATGACATGATTTGCAGTATTCTGCGACATCATTTCTAAGTCTTGGCCAATAGAAATGCTGTAAGATTTTTAGGCAAGACTTCCTTATACCTAAGAGTCCAGCCAAGGGGTTGTCATGGGCAAGACCAATAATTTCTTGCCTATAAACTTTAGGCACAACCACTTGGTATAACACTCGCCATTCCTCCTCTGGGGTAGCATCAGGAGGCCTCCCCTTCCTCATTAAAATACTGTCCTGATGGTAATAGCATTCGGCCACTTTGTCTGCATCCTCCTGTGGTTGAGCCCTCTGGCTGAGCTGAAGAACCTCAGGGTCTTTATGTTGTTCTTCCAGTTAATGCTTTCGGTCTAATGAATGGCTGTTTACGTCTGGCCATGGCATAATAACATTCTTGCTAACACTAGGTGGTCTTATTATGTCCTTTTCTGAGCTACCCGGACCTTTTATGTCAGCCAGGAAAGTGTCAGAAAGGTCCATGTAATAAAACTTGTCTTTTTGCAAATTCTCATGTTGTTGTTTTCTAGCAATCGCCCTAGTAACAACATAAGCTGGATACAATTCAGCATCATCTTCAGGTGATTTAACATCCACCACCGGTTCACTGGTAACAATTGGTTCAGCAACCACTTTGTTCCTAGCTAGATCATTTCCTAGCAATAAGGTAACACCCTCAACAGGGAGATTAGGACGAACACCTACAACAACTGGTCCAGTTATCAAATCTGACTTCAGATAAATACGATGGAGAGGAACATCTATACAACCTAACTCTACACCTTGTAACAAAACGGAGGCACCAACAGAAGTCTTCTCGGACAAAGGCAACACACCTTCTAACAATAAAAACTGAGATGCTCCAGTGTCTCGTAAAATCTTAATAGGCTGAAGAGTGGTATCATCAACAATAGAAACAAACCAATCAGACATAAAGGGTTTATATTCCTCCATATAATCACAAAAACTGGACTTAAAAGCCTGACTCGCAGGACATACCAACGCACTGGTAATATAAGGTGTCGTACAAGCACTAGACTTTGGCTTATTATCTCGTTCATTCTTGTTCTGGAGTCTAAAACAATCAGCCATTAGGTGACCATTCTTCTTACAATAAGCACAAATCAGTGACCTCTTTTCAAAAGTATCAAATTTTGGACTAGACATATTATAACTGGACTGACTCTTATTCAGAGCAACATACTTACTATCAGTACGCTCAGTGCTTTGATTTTTGTAATTTCCACTGGAAGTATTAACATTTTGACCCTTGAAACTTCTTTTATGTGAAAGAGTATAATTATCTGAAATAACAGCTGCATCATGTATTGACTCAACAGTTTTGTCATCTAAATGTGTTTTTAAGTCTAAATGAACACATTGTTTGAACTCTTCTAATAACATCAGGTGTCTTAGGTTATTTTAAAAATTGTTACCTGTTTTCTTTGACGTAAGCCATTTATCGAATAGATCTTCTTTTTCCCGATCAAATTCCACATAGGTTTGTGAATCAAACTTTTTATATGATCTAAACTTATGTCTATATGCTTCTGAAACTAGCTCATAAGCTTTCAAAACTTCCTGTTTTACCGTGTCATAATCGGAACTTTTTTCTGATGGAAGTGCAGAGTATATTTCAGCGGCCTTCCCCTCAAAAACACTTTGTAGCATTGTAGTCCAATACGGCTTTGGCCAATTCAAATTACGAGCAATTTTCTCAAACTGTGGAAAATATTTATCAACTGTTTTTTTTCACAAAATCTGGGAAAACGTATATTTTTTACTGCATCAAAATAATATGACTTTGACTGGACGTTAGTGTTGCTTTCTTCTTTGACCATTTCAATTTTCAGTTTTTCCATCTCTAGCCTTTCTCTCATTTCAAGTTCTTTTAATTTAAATTCATCTTCTTTTTCTTTTTTCTCAATTTATAACCTTTCCTTCATTTCCAGTTCTGTCTGTTTTAATTTAAATTCATCTTCTTTTCTTTTCTCCGTCTCCTTCATTTCCATTTCTTTTAATTTGAGTTCATGTTCTAATTCAAGCTGTTTTAACTTAAAGGCGTCAACATTTTTAACCTTAAGTTCAAGAGCCTCTTCACCTATAATTTCTGCGTCAACTAATTTGTCTATAACCATTTTTTTTATAATTTGTTTTCTCATAGATACTTTAAAAACTAATTTCAGTTGTTTAGCAAGCAACACTAATTCCTCTTTCTTTAAATTATCAAAATTCTCCAGGTCTGGCGTTTTCAAAAATTTACCAGCATCAAATTTTGTAGAATTTTGTTGGCTAGTTATAATAAAAATACTAAACAAATTTTTAATAAAATATTTTTAAAATCCCGGACGAGCCCCCAATTTCTGTTACGGCCTGAAATCGCCTTTAAATTGTAGCCAACAAATGACACAAATAAATAGTAAAATTTAACAATATTTAATATACAAAAGTTTACAAAAGGTATTACACAAATATTACTGTTAACTTAACTGTCAAAATATGAGTCCGATCTTTTATCTTCATCTGTATCCGGAAATCTTTCGGAATCCAATCTGAATATTACGTTCACTACTAAGGTCACAATCCAGTATGATGTTGTTTGTAGAATAAAACTGTCAATCCAAATGCTGTGAATACTAATGTCTATCGATGTCTGAGTCTAAGTCTAATTCTAATTATGAGAGTTTGACTTTAGTGTCTGTATATATAATGTTGTCATGGAAAATTCTAGAACACTCTATAATGGAACATTGTGGAAAGTCCTAGAAAGTTACAACGGAAGTTTCTAGTAAAATGTAGAAGTTAAATTACGCATTTTTTTATAAGAATCATTCTAGAAAGTTCCAATCATTCTGTGATTGTTCCAGTGATTCATAAACTGCAGAGTTATAATACATGTATTCTTTAGTAAACAACTATCAGGCCATACAACACAAATTAGGTCAGCATAAATAAACATAATAATTACAATATCATAACAACATCTTATTTTGATATTGTCTATTCTAGTCTTTTAAATAAAGTTTAAATGTCAACATTTAACATTGGGCAAGTGTATGTGAATTAAATGCAAGTGGTCTACGTTTTATTGCGATGACAGCCGGTTACTGCTAAGAGACCGTTACTTATCCGCTATTGAATGATCAATTACTAGTCAATATATATCTTATCAACGTTCTCTCCTTTATAGAAGCACATTTGTAACATGACGGATTCATAAAGATGTGTGTACCCTTCAGAATCACATGAGACCACCGTAAGTTCATGGTAGTATTCGTGTTGCTCGTTTAATAGTTTTCTCTGTGGTGTTTAAAATCTTATTTGTCTATTCATCGACTTTTGCAGTGGTGTTGTTAATTTCACTCGGCTTATGAATTTGTAATGTCTCATAGGCATCTTTCGTCTTTTACTAAACAAAATGAAATGCATGTCTAAGATAACATGTATTTGAGTTTCAGTCGTTTATTGATTATTGATCAGCTTATTTATTATTTGAATAAAGAGATGAAACAACTATCCGTCAGAATTGAATGATTTAGATACATGTATCAACAATATAAGGTCACGATACGACCTTCAACAATGCAAAAATCCAAACTGATTAGCCAGCTATAGAATACCCGACATGAAAAGTCTAAAACGTTTTTCAAATTCTGAGTAGAAGCTGCAAGCTCTTAATCATGGTATTTGTTGAGACGCCCGACGCTCGAAGATTTCTGATAAGGTGCGGAAGATATGTAATTTAAAATGTGTTTCTCATTGATTCTTGTACAAAGATAACGGCTGCAGACAAATTCAATGTACACGTAGATGTAAAATGGAGAGTTATATTTGAAGATTATATTTGTTTTGGAAAGAACATCATCAATGTACCTGTATGTGAAATAAAATGATCAAGTTTATCTGACAGTCTGGTTTTAACAAGTGACTGACAAAATTTGAAATTTTTTTTTCATAAGAAAATATTAAAATGGCAATTATCTTGTGCCAGAGGAATGCCGACAATCTGCTGAAATCCTACCCAAAATTCAATACATATGTTATCAATGCGAAAACTGAGCATAGTGACCACTTGATATGCTGTGTGTTTTTATCCTCTGGTTTATTCAAAATATGCCTGAATGTATTAAAAACAATAAACTGTTTGTGTAAAGGGTAGAAATGATATGGATTTTTATAGCCTTTTTCAGATAATTATTTATATTATGACAAAAGCCGATGGAACATGTTTTGACAGTACTAATGTTGTTGATACTCTTTAAGCATGCATTAATACTGTAATAATACACAGATTTTTTTTCATATAATATACCGTAACTTGTTAAAATCTTAACATTATGGACTCTTGTGTTCAAAACTATTTTTTCCTAAGTTGTTAACTTTGTTCTGTTATTTGCAATTTACTAGTCTCAGTTTGTTTTCTTTTATGCTAGCTTATTGACCAACAACTGGGTTTGTTTTTGTAAAAAATAAATAATAAATGATTCTGTAATTCAAATTTTGTATTATGATACAATAAAAAAGTGTATATTATCATTCTTGAAACACAATTTTTATATCATATTATAGGTTCTAAATAGTCATCTTTATCGAAATGTTCTTTGTATGAATTTCTTTCTTCGTCTGCTGCTGCGTAATGTACTTCCACATCCGGAATAGTATGGTAGTGCTGTTCCGGTACCAAATAACCTTGGTAATCCAACGTGTCTTTTGATTTATCCGTTATCTCTTCATGACGGTGTGATGTAGGTTGTGGAACGTTTTCAGCCAATTCTTCATATTCAGAATCAGTTAGCTCTTCGTTAGTATCTTCTATTCCGGTATAATTTGAAAATTCGGTACCAGGTAATCTTTCATTAACACTCTTTAAAATTTCTTGATATATTCGTATTCTGCAAAAGTATGTTTGTAGTAAGTTATTGGTACCTTATCTTATGTTAATTTTCCTAAATAATAACGTGAATGCAGTTAAAAAAAAATACCATTGTCATTTTGATAAAAATTGGAAAAGTTGAAAAACAAGAAAATATAACTATACGAATTATAAGGTAGTGATTACTAAACATCAAAATATCGTTAAAGTGACACACACCACTGTATACTGTACTATGTATAATATTGTTAAAAATATAATGTAAATGATAACGCTATGTTTCCCGTATTTACATCTTATGTTTTTTTACTTTACTTTGTACCTTTGTATGGGCGACTTCGATCATATAGATTTTGGGCATAAAAGCAACACAACGCAAAGTATCGAGTTTTATTTGTTTAATACAATACATTTTGGTACTGTGACGCCATGGAAAGTAAACTGAGAGCGGTGAGAGCAGGCCATGAAAGTGCTGTAACAAGACTTTTGGGAAAATCGGAAGAAGAGCAGGATTTGGAGATAGAAGAAAGTACAGAATTATTAGAAACACTTTCGCAAAAACAAAAGATTATTAGTGCTTTGAATAAAAATAATCTTGATTTAACAAAGGATTAGGATGCTGAGGATGAAATCTACAGACAGATGAGTATAAATTCTTTCTGAATACTAGAATTAGACACATACGTAAAAAATACTCAAATTCACCAACTTCGAATATTACCACCTTGCCTAATCAATCAACGGATAATACGAATCAGCATAGTTCAGTAGAAAACATATATAGCTCTGTTCAATAACAAATGTACCATGTTCCGCCCAACGTTACGCAAAATCACCAACTTCCGAAACTCACCGTACCTACATTTATAGGAGAAACACTCATATGGCAAACTTTTGGGGACTTGTTCGAATCATCTGTACACTATAATCCAACACTCACCGACATAAAGAAATTCACATATTTAAAATCGAAACTTAGTAATGAATCCGCGCGATGTATTGATTGACTACCGCTCACAAATAATAATCATACGGAAGCTTTAAAATTGCTAAAATAACGTTTTGGTCAGCCACACAAAATCACAAATGCCTACATGCAAGCCATGTTAGACCTTCCACCACCACAATACAACCTAACCAGCCTCCGTAATTAATGCGACAAATAGGAAGTATATATAGGAGGCTTAGAATCGTTAGGTAGATCGGGAGATTCATATGGGGCACTGCTCACCCCAATCATCTTAAATAAGCTGTCAGCTGCAAGAAAAAACTAAGCCAGAGAAAACGGAACCGATAATTGGGAATTAAAAGGATTAAGACATGGGATTTTGAAAGAAATATCAATTTTGGAAGCAGGAAAACGCACCAATGTAGTTAATGAAAGTTTACCGTCTACAGATAATTTTTGACAGGCGCCAATAAAAGAGATTACCCGCGAAGACAAGATAGATTTGAAAACCGCCAGAAACAAAGTACGAATATTCGTTAGAAACGTTGCATATATTTCTACGATATGCATGACCAAGCAAAATGCTTAAAATTTCCAGATTATGGACACTGTATAACAATAATAAAACACAAGACATTATGCTTTAATTGCCTAGGAACGCACCGCGCAAATGAATGTAGATCACAATTTCGTTGCAGATTCTGTAACAAGAATCACCATACTAGTATATGTACCCAAAATACCGACGGATCCTACTTTGATAAAAACCGCTAATGAAAGTAGATATGATACGTCAGTTAACGCCGTAGTCAACAATGAAAGTGTTGTCATTGCCACAAGTTGTTGTTCGTCCACGATGCAATCCCGTTCTAGGATATTATTGAAAACCGCCGTAGCACCCGTTTGGAGTGAACATCAAGGAATGTATACGAATATATTGTTCGATGAAGGAGCACAGCGTTCTTTCATGACCGAGGAATAAGCTTCAAAACAAGACATAAAGGCAGAAGGTACCAAAGTAATTAATCTTTTTACATTTGGAAATACAAACACTTAAGTTCAGCACTTATCGAAAGCAATTCTATACTTTGAGCCAATAGAAGGAGAGAAAATACCCGTTGAAGTTTCAGTAGTTCCTACTATTGCAATATAAAAAAGAAGATGTGGTATGATTGCCAATGAGACAACTATCCACAAAAGACCAAAATGACACAAACATTAACAATTATAGGTCACCGTACAAGTCCGATTAAAAATTATAGTGCATATAAAACACGAGATTGCAAACATCTAGAAGAATTAAGATTAGCACACCCAAACACGAACGTCAACACTATTATACTATCTTTACTTTTAAAGAGGATACCGTTATTAGAGGAATAGGTCCGACAGCTGTTAAGTCTAATTATGGTTACCTATTGTCTGGTCCGACATCACCAGATGTGAATCGTAAATCGGGAGCAGAAGGAATGTTCAATATATTGACAATTCCTAAACCGGCAGAGTTTAAAAAAAAGTAAAATCATAAAAATACTGAACTAAGAGGAAAATCAAATCGGAAAGTGCATAATCACATGGCAAAATCAAATAAAAAAACGCATCAAAATAGAGTCACTAGGAGAAATATTATAACAAAACAGATAACTGATCACGTTAAAGAGTTTCAGGAAAAGAGAAGGGACAACAGACTTAACATCCGTGTCGGAGATATTGTGCAAGTTTATGAAGAAAAAAAACCACGAACACGGTGGAAAATAGCAATTTTCCCAGATCGTCAAAATTTATCCGCTAGAGATCAACAAAGAGGACCTACGAAATACAGCAGATGAAACGAATAAAGTAGATACAAGAAGAACAATGTCTATGCGAAAGGCAACTATGCGTGCAAAGGAGAACATTAAAACTTGGACAACTTCTTAGACATTAATTTTGTGTCCGATTTCAAAATCGTTAAAGAGACTGTTAATCTTTAACTTTATCATAGTGATTACTAGAGACAGTAATTGCCCATTATATTTTAAATCATATTTTTTCGTTAAATATATTGACATTTAAAGAAATATTTGAATTTTGTACAAAGATATACTTGCGGCCCCCAAGTATGTTGAGAATATCATGCAAATGTTAACGTTTGTTTCCCGTATTTGCATCTTATGTTTATGACGTTACTTTGAATGGGCGACTTCGATATAGATTTTGAGCATACATAAAGGCAACAGTAGTATACCGCTGTTCAAAACTCAAAAATTCATGGACAAAAAACAAAATCGGGGTAACAAACTAAAACCGAGGGAAACGCATTAAATATAAGAGGAGAACAACGACATAACACTAAAATGTAACACACATAGACAAAATTTCACGAGAATAACAAATATAACATATATATAACATCAAAACCAAATACATGAATTTGGGATAGACAAGTACCGTGACACGACTTATCGCAATGTGAATTTACACTAAAAAATAAGAGAAAACAAACGACACAACGTTATAATGTAATACACACAGAAACGAACTATAATAAAACAATGGCCATATTCCTGACTCGGTATATACAGGGCATTTTTAAAGGAAAAAATAGTGGGTTGAAGCTGGTTTTGTGGCATGCCAAACCTCGCACTTTTATGGCCATGTGAAATATAACATCAAAATGACAACACAGGACTACAATATGAATAAATTTGAGAACACAATTGACAAAGAATCACACGAACAACAGCCAATAAAAGGCAACAAGTTCAAAATTTTAATACGCCAGCAAAAGCAACACAACGCAAAGTATCGAGTTTTTTTTTCGTTTATTACAATACAAATATAGGGCAATGATAGCACATGTGTAAGCTTTCTCAAATATGTAATCCCAGATGAATTATTGTTCGTTTATTAACTTGGCATACTTACTTTCGAAATGCTTTGATACTTATTATAATCATTACAAATATCAGGATACAAACAAGCAAACTGACTGCTACTATAACTAAAATAAAATAGACATTTTACTTTATAACCGCAATAAATGAAATTATTTTAAAATGTAAACACAAAGTGTTACTCTAAGGAACTTTGATTAGTTATAATGACAAAAGACTGCTTATTGATAGATTTAGCACTACAGTGGGTTTTCTTATTTCTGTGTGAAAGACAATAGAACAATTGTCAATCAAACTATACACATATATGGTTAAAAAGTAAAATCACAAAAATACTGATATCTGAGAAAACGTAAAGATGGTACTTAGAATAGACTGCTATACGGCTTCTGATGGTTTGATACAGAATTGGAATTACATTTAATCGAAAGCTTATCCAATTAGGTTTAAAAATTGCCGAAAATCATAGTCACATTTTACGAAGTATAGAAAATATCTTCAATTTCTGTACGTCGGACATTAAGCGAAAAAAGTAAACGATCTTCTTCATCTGCATTTTAAGTCAATTTGAGCCGCATGACCCTATATATTTTTTTAGTTGTAATGCAACACTGGCATTTTTAGTTATATGAACTGCTACCCGTTTTTCCCTAGTTTGTGTAGTCTTCGAGAAAAAAAATACGGAACACTAGTGGTACCCTATGGAAAATGCATTACGAATAATTGCGTAATTGTAATCTATAGATAAATCTACTCAGGATTGTGACGACTGATTTATTACAGAGACGGAGATACAATGGCTAGAAGAATGGAGCTTTGAAGCCTCGTCGAGCCCTTCCTTTCCGAAACAACAATAAGAACAAGTGTCTTCATATGTATTAGCTGTTAACATACCACTGGATTCCACTAATTGGTTTATATAGTTGTTAAATCAAGCCGCTAACGTCTTTAAAAAAAATTAAGTTGTTTTACATCATTTCACTAACTAGATTTCGTTCTTTAAGATACCATTTGTTTTATTCATTTTTTTAAATATGACGCTAAAACCGAACCAAATAGTTGTTTTCATTGTTTTCGATTATCATTCTATAATCCCCTTGACATTTTGTATACATCTGCATAACAACTTACCAGTTAAAGGAAGAGTTATGAAGCGTGGACTTTTATTGAGTGTACTATTATCGATTGCGTTCCTTTTTTCTAAAAATATAAGAAATACTTTAAAAACACTTAATCTACATTTTTCATGGATATAATATATGAAGAATGTTTATTTCATTATTTCTCTATATTGTCTACTCCTTACACTAACGTCTATTCCTCAACCTATAAGTTTAAATCTTATTTCGAACCAATTCCTATACTGTTCAATACAATTCCAAAAGATATGTATATAAAAAGAAATGTTCCGTGATAAATTTAAGGTCTTTCAACATTATATTTGTAGATATCAATGAGAAGTTATTCTTGGTTTATTCAAAACTTATGTTGGTGTAAAATCATATCTTTCTTTTTACTGATTCTGAAAATGTATGGTTGCATATTCATTTGTCCTAAATATTGGAGGCATATATTATTTTAAGACTCATATGATAGCTTTCTTTGAGTCGATTCTGAAAATATACACATGGAAAAAAGTATTGCAACACCTTGATTTTTTAAAACTTGAAAAATTGGCCTCTTTTTTAGGATAAAATATAATCAAATATTTGTATAATATTATTGAAACATAGTTTATGATAACATTGGCATTGAACATTTTGAAACGAACAAAAAATGCTTGAAAAAAAATGATTTATATAACCACAACTTTAATAATAATGAAGTGCTTTTGAACAAAAAAATCCATTTTACAACTTTTACTGTAAACCAACTTAACACAGTCAGACATTTCAAAATTAATCTTCAGAGGACTGTTCACATCATGGTTGATCGCTATACGCCAAAGAATTAGTACTTTGTGCGCAGCCTCAATTCAAACGGATAAACGCATCTAAGCGTCTTCTGATTCCTGCCATAAATCGACTTATTTGTTGCTAAGGTAGCAGCAACAATTTCTGATGTTGGGCATTGTTTATTTCATGATGTGTTTGAACTGGGGTGTCCTTTCGTGCACTTTCCGACCAATAGTGTCCCATATATGCTCGATATGGTTCAAATCCGGGCAACGATCGGGCCAAGGAAGATGAACCGAATTCTATTGGAACAATGGATCTTCCTCCACGATGCTTATTTTCAACTTTTGGCGAGCTCTGCACTACATTGGATACGGAAAACTGTGTGTTTGTTCGTAAGCAAAGGTCTCCGAAATGGTCTTATCGCACGATTACCAGTAGCGATGAGTCGAATTCGAACAGTACTAGTTCTTGTTGAAAGGCTCCTGTTTCCTACTGTCAATTAAGATAATGTCATTTCCGGTACAGATACCTTTATTCCCCCTGATTCGAAAATATATGGTTTAAAGATACTTTTCCTTCAAAAAAAGGAGATGAAATGCTTCTTCCGGTTTAAAGAAGGCGACATCCGGTATTTAGGTTATTGTATGCTGATTTAAAATGTAGGTAGTGTATGAGTATTGGTTCCTTGAGTAAATGCTCTGCCGGTTTAAAATTAAAACCGGGAAAAACACATCAAATATAAAGAGTCCTCGCGAAAAAGTAAAGCTTCAATTATTTTTACCGGAATACATAGACATATAACAAGATGTAGTATGACTACCAATGAGACTAATTTCTACAAGAGAACAAATGACACATGTATTAAAACTAAAGTTCAACGTACGGCCTTGAAAAACGTCCGACATGACAAAATGTAACTGCTTTTCGTACAGAATAAATATAAAAAACAAATATTATATAAAGAAACAAACGACAACCTCTGACCAATGGTCCTGACTTGGGAAAGGCACTAACAGAATATTGCGCGTAGTTAAACTAGTTTGAAGGCGCAAGCTCTTCCCTAACATTATATAGTGGTGTAACAGTACAACAGAAGTACAAACTATATATAAAAATCAGATGAAAATACTTTTAAAAAAACCGAAAAAAGGAAGTAGCAAGGTACTTATACATCTCAGCCACACAAATACACAGAAAGTATTTTCAGTTAAGTTTGAAGCCAATAACAACTAAGAAATTAAAATAAAACATCTCAGATTAAAATATTGATCAGTACACATACACCATCTAAATGATTTAGTGTAAAAGACGAACCATGAATGTGTATGTGAATGGTAATATAACAGATTTTATGAACTTGATCTACTGATTACAAAACAATAGAATTAACACGTTTGTTATTGCTAAAATTTTCCTGATACTTAATCGTTATAACATATAACGGTACGACATAATGAACGAAAAAACGTAGCTTGGAATTTGAGGAAATACTTCTGTTGTATTTTAAATGATTTTTTTATCTCCGATATCTCAAATGGATTTCAGTTTAAAAAAAAAATCATTTCATTTCTATAATACAAATACGTTGACACTACTACATAGTCATGATTTACAATTGATATATTTAAGTAAATATCATAAGTATACATAATTGTAAACTTTCTTCAAACAGTAATAACGCTTTCCATACAAAAGTTGGGCTTACAAATTCGAAACAAGGTAGGAAATTCAAAAAGCACTTACGTTTTTCTGAACATAAGAATGGCAACCTAGCAGTACAATTTTCCACAGTTAAATAATTGTTCGTTTCCACTGTCGACACTGCAAGACACGATTCTCCATCTTCTTTGGTAAGTTTACCTGCACATATGAAAATATTATTATCATCGCATTTTTATAAGCCATGAGCCACACGACAGATGAGCAGAATCTTGTTTCCTTCACTGAAAATCGTGAGTTTTTTTAAGCTATGGAAAAATTGATTATAATCATGATTCCTGTTTTATACTTAACAATCTACTTATGTTATATTACTTCATATTCATCAGAAAAAAATATTATCGGACTAAGGAACGACATCGAAAGTTCAATGTAGGAAAAAAAAACTTAATTCACATAGTTTTTTCACTGCCGTCTACATCACCCAACCCTCATAACTTAATTTGGGAAAAAAATCGAAAGCTTGCAGAAGTTTAACACACCCACCCCATCCCCAACCACCAAACTATTTGATTTACGTTTTTTTTTTTTATCCTACATCGATTGATGTCGTCCCTAACAGCATGATGCTTTAAATAGTAAAAAGATTGTTTGATGTACTTGAAAATTATTTGCATCCCAACAACTGTAATCGAAACTGAAAAAGTCAAAAGATTAATCCAAGAAAATATTTTTATTTATGATAATTACATGTTAATGCAGGGCAGCATTGACAACTATTGCAATATGATTTACAGAAAAATATCGAAATATGATTTGATCATTTTACTCACAATAGATTGAAAAAAATATATATCTAAGAATGTTTAGCCTCTTTATCCACAGTAGATTAAGAAAGAACAGTAAAAAAAAAGAATGGTATGAATTGTTTATTCACAGAAGATTGAGAAAGAAAAATACAGAAGAATAATTTGGATACTTTATTCCCATCGTTTGTTTCTATTTGAATTCAGTTATTTTTGTATGTTTGTGTATATGCTTAAACAGATTTTGACTGCTTGCCCCCGATATCTGTCACATTACCCAAATATGTTCAATTTATTTTTCTCCTAAATATGTGTTTATAAATGAATCATACACAACTGTCGTGAAAGGTTCAGCTATCTGAAACATGATATATAGCAAACAGATCAGGTCAGAAATAAGTAACTACCTTAGTAACATACTAGACAATAGTATACAAAACAAGACAACAAATATATTACAAAATTACCAGTAACAACTGTATGTGTTCTAAAAATCGGAGTCCAATAATATGATTCTGCAAAAACCTTTCTTGGTAGTGTATCCTTTTGGTACAGTATGAAACTATTCTCTTCCAAACATTTCTCTTGATATGCATACCAAGATAGTTGTTGTATTATAACAACTACAATAAGCATTAAAGAATCAAATGTATATACAATGTATCAAACTTTACAACAAATTTTAATTTCAATCATATTCATTCCTTTATTATCAACTCCATACAATCTATGATACGATGATGTGTACTTTACTAATAGTAGTATGTAAGACAGAAAATGAACATGAGTACCATTTCTTTAAAAAACTAAAACTGATTCACCAACACTATGTAATACTTTTTAATTGAAGACTCGTGAAGCTGTTTCGCGTATTTATCCACATATACAAATATATTCCAAATGATACCACTTCTACCAAGAAACGGTTACTTTTGAATGACACTTTTCTATTGATATTATCTTGGCGTTTTTCGCAAATGAAAATTCGTCCATACAAACTCATCGCGTTTAAAATTCTTTTCAGGGTAGATCAAAACACAATATTTGATGTCAAAAGACGTACAAAGACATGGTTTGTCCAACAAATGACTATCAAAAGTATTGCTAGATTCATCGTACATCAACCTTGAGTAATGGAGTTGTACCTATGTTTAAAAATAGTTTCTCAATTTATCGACATATCAATTAGGAATGTAAATCATAAATTATGTAAGTACTGAAACAGTGACGACTGATCTGATGATGTAATCGGTCCACAAGCACTCGAGGCGACTGGCATTTCACACGTAAAGGAAAGTTTATCAATATGGTGCGTCCGATTTTGATTTATCTTTCCCAATAACAATCCCAAACATGTGAAAACCAAGAATGATCAAGATTGTTGAATACGCAAGGTTATTTAATTATTACGATAAATAATAATAAAAAAATAAACCTCACATGAATTATTGTTACATCCATATAAATAGTTTTCATTGCAGTCACTGACAACAAACTTGCTTTTGTCTTTGGTTGTTGCAAGACACTCGTTTTCTATGTACTTCTTTGTTGGGTTCGTGCTTAAAACTGCGAATAAAATAAAAAATATTGCGAATGAAGAACAACATTAAATTAATTTCAACGGTGTTGAAGATTTTGAGTATTGATTTAAATTGATAAAAATCAAAAGAGTAAAAATAAAATCGAATATTAGTGATTGCTATACAACTTCAATCATATTTATGTTTACCTTCAACAAATGTAAAAACCATGGCTGACCGACCTGAGCTACAAGGAGAGTAGCTGGCGTTTGTACATTGCATCCTGCAGTCATTTATATCACCATTGATTGTAGGTTCATAAGAAAGGCAATAGCAGGTAGAGTCCTGAAAATACAGACCCATATCTATATATTATATAAAATGCAGAGGCAAACATTCTAACAATGTTTGAATTTATAAACTCAAATGCAACACAATCGGCTGTGAAAAAGATAATGACTTTGGAGAGTTTTAGAAAATGTGTATAAACGATACTTCTCTTAAAAAGTAAACAGTAACTCGTTATTCACAAAGAAACAACAAATTACGTTAAGCCTACAGATTAGGAGATTTATTCAAAATTAATCTGCTAGGCGTTTGATATATGTTAAACAGTGACAATTTTTATTTTAAATCTTGTTCTTCGAGCGTCACTGGTGGGTCTTTTGTGGACGAAACGCGCGTTTGGCGTATACTAAATTAAGTCCTGGTATCTATGATGAGTTTATATTCAATAGCTTTTCATACTTTTAATATTTATACTTTTTTCAAATCTAAGCATTGAAACGGCACAATACATGCAGTTGAATACATGTAATTCTAATATTCACTAGACATTGCTAGATAAAATAATTGTATTTAGATATGGTCACTAATAATTACAGATGGGGTTTTAAACATACTATAATTTTCAATCATACATAAAAAGTAATGAGTAGCACCAAACAAACCCACACAATGTTCACATTCCTATCAATGTTCTTTACTTTTTTTGCATTCACTGATAACAAACCTTAATGACAAAGTGTGTAGCAGTTACATAGTCAGAACAATGTCGTAAGCAGTCTTCAGCCGTTTTTACACTTATCCCCGAATCTATATGGGAAAGACTTCTGCCACATCCTGTCAATTAAAGAAATAAAGTAGTTCCCCGAGTGATTTTCTTGAATTAGCATTGTAAACTAATATGCAGTGCTACCTGCCTTATCCGACACCCTTTTTAATTCGACACTTTTTTCTGGTCCCTAAGTGTGTCGGAAAATACAGGCCACCGTTTCACAAAGCCTTCTTAACTTACGATCATCGTATCAGTTTGAAAACCGTTTACGTGTGGTTCTACGTTCACCTTACGTGTTTTTCACAAAGGCATCGTAAATGACTACTAAGTTGATCGCAAGTTACTTCCTGTGTAGCATCGTAAGTGTATCGTTAATGCCCGCGTCACACTGTCCCGATTTTTATATACGATGGACACCCGAATGCGAAAATTGTAAGTTCATACGAAGTTTGTCCCGATCTCGTTAAAATACCAACAAGTGACCGAAGCAAGCACGATAGATAACGAAGTCTATACGATGTTGCCAAAATTATATACGATTACAAAAAATGGACATACGAAGGTTAATCGAAGACGGGTATTTAAGCTTCATATCTCAGCCGAAGCCTACACAATGGATCACGAAGGCTACACGATGGATTACGAAGGCTACATGATGGATAACGATGATGGCGCGATGACCATACGATGTCTAAAAGACGTCGTGTACAGCTTACGATGCATTTACATTTTGTAAATCATTATGATACGAATAGAATTTCGACAACATATCGTTTGTGAAGAAGTCTGCCATGCATGGCGGGAAATCGATCTTTTTGTCTAATTCTTATAAAACTTAGTTTATTATCCCCTCGCCTACTGCATGTAAGTTGCGTGTAGATAAAATTGTTATGGACACTCTAGAACCAAAATGCTCAAACCTTGGTATGGTGTTACTCGTCAAGAATATCTTAAGCGCTATTGACTTTAAAGTTCAAAGGTCAAGGTCTCAGTGGCAATTGTAATACAAGGCAATATCACACTTGTGGACACTCTAAAACCAATATGCTTCAAATCATGTTAACCACAATTGGTATACTGTTACTCCTTGTAATGATCTGACATGTTTTACGTTCAGGGCCAAAGGTCAAGGTCATGCAAATGGACTTTTTTTCTGCTTGAAATAGCATAATAAACATTTTTTTACCTGCTGGTTCTAAAAACAATATTAAAGTTATTTCCAGTTACTGAATAGTTTATGTATCAAATATGCATATTCAATTTACCATTTTCTGCATGTGTCATATACAAATATAGTGTCCATATTTGCCCTCAATATGTTACATATCATGGGATGCCACGCTCGGCATTGCCTTGTTTGAACTGTAAAATGTGTGCACTAGTCTGAATAATTATCCATAATTATGCCCATGTTTACTGATCTATCTTAACGGTAAGGTAATGGGTTCGTTGATTCCGTTTATTCAAAAAGAGCTCTTTCCAGGAGAAAATCATAATAATATAGACAAAGGAAGGGTGTTGGGAAAGCAACAAATGCTTCAAAATATGATATGCATATAGAAAACAAAATGGTTATGGAGAAAACATTCGTGTGACGACAACTCAGACGATACATAAAAAATCAGAATAATGAAGAAAAAGTTGGTTTCCATATAGACGTGTACATGCAGTGTTGGTGTACGAGGCGCAATTATGATTTTCATTATGTTACTTGATATGAAAAATTGAAAAAAAATCATATTTTACTTGAAAAAGTAAATCCTGAGCCTGTATAAGCTGCTTTTCTTGTTTCATTTGAATTAATAGAAAAAACGCTGTCGCCTTTCTTGTTCTCATAGAATCATGTGATATGAGCTTTATGTTTTGTGAACGTCTTTCTTAACTGTCGTATTAGACTGACCAGTGCATATCGCGCATGACAGTTTAAATGTATTTTAGCGCGAAAATTAACTTACATTTAGCTGGATTTATTGCCGTCGTAGTTCCATCTTGTCGCCTTCGTACTTTTTTCGATGGCAACACGACGGTATTAAAAGGTCTTCACGATGTCGTGTTGCCATCGTAAGACATTCGGGTAGCTTCGTAATTCATTCGTGTACACATCCTAATGTCAAAACTGCCCGATGGAAACGATGGAAACACGAATGCAATACGATGTTCAAAGATGCATTCCCGGTGACATTACGATGGTAAGGATGGTGCTACGAACTCAATACGAACCCTCAACATCGGACGCACCTTTTAACATGTTTAAAAATTTAGAACCCTTTTACAAGTCAAATATTATTTTTTGTCAATTTTTCATATCAAGTAACATAATGAAAATTCTATTATGATTTTTTCCTGGAAAAAGCTCTTTTTGAATAAAAGGGATCAACGAACCCATTATCTTACCTTTAAGATAGATCAGTAAACATGGGCATAATTATGAGTGATTCTTCAGACTAGTCAACACATTTTACAGTTCAAACAAGGCAAAGCCGAACGTGGCATCTCCACTTGTGTAATATATTGGGGACAAATATGGACACTATATTTGTATATGACACATGCAGAAAATGGTAAATTGAATATACATGTTAGATACATTAACTATTTTTTTAGAAATCAACCAAAACATTCAGTAACTGAAAATACCTTTAATATTGTCTTTTGACATAAAACATTGAGCAACCAATTTCCTGTATGTTATGCTATTTCAAGGAGAAAAACAAGTCCATCTGCATGACCTTGACCTTTGGCCTTGAACGTAAAAAATGTCAGATCATTACAAGGAGGAACAATATACCAAATTTGGTTAAAATCTGTTGAAGCATAATCGTTTTAGAGTGTCCACAAGGGTAATATTGTCTTGTATTACAACTACCACTGTGGCCTTGTTCTTTGAACTTTAAAGTCAATAGCGCTTAAGCTATTCTTAACGAGTAACACCATATCAAGTTTTGAGCATTTTGGTTCTAGAGTGTCCATAACAATTTATCTACACGCAACTTAGAGGTAGTAGGCGATGGGAATAATAAACTTCAAAACAGGTAAAACGCATTTCAGACATCGTACGGTCATCGCGCCATCATCGTAATCCATAGACTTCGTTATTCATCGTACTTGCTTCGGTTACCTTTTGGTATTTTAACGAGATCGGGACCAACTTCGTACGAACTTACATTTTTCGCATTCGGCTGTCCATCTTATATCAAAATCGGGACAGTGTGACGCGGGCATAACCGAGAAGAGTACTTTCTTTCACGTCCACAATTTTTAACGAGTATGGCATGCCAAGTTAACTTTTAAATAATTATAACGGATGGTTGATAGACAACTTTCGAGTTCGATGCAATTCCGTCAAAAACTCTGGTTTAAGTGAACGTCATTTGTTCTTTTAATGGGCGTCGTCACTTCCATTTCAATGTTGAGCGAGTGGTTGGAAAACTATAGTTCTATATTGTACGAATTATTCGGCAACTTGAATTTGCAAAATGGACAATAAGCATTGCTGTTATTAGGGAATTGTCCATAAGTAACTACAAACCAACCATTGTTTGCAGTTTATCATGCACACGATCACTAAGACGCTTGCTGGACGTTAATAGTGCAGGTATACAGGCGATCCCCTCTATCTGGTTAATGACGTCATAAAGGCGCGTATAATTGACGTGTTTTTCCGGTGACGGATGAACTCGAAAGCGGTCTATTAGGACGATATGTTTATATCAATATTTATGCAAGCAAAGAATTTAAGCCCCTTTTCAATAATCAAAATAAGACACTTTTATTATAGATATAAACTTAATACAGAATTAAGTGCGATTAAAGAATTATGCAAGTATTCCTGTAAATTATTCAGCCTAACGAGTTTAATACTTATTGCACAGGCAGGGGGCTTTCTAATACTTTCATTTATTGAAATGAAATTACTATGACGGCTGAGAGGATATGGTATATATTGTCCATCACATCTTTGAACGAATACTCTATTTGAATACAGCTAGAGAGGGTGTCTGTGTGTGTGGAAAGGGGAGGGGTCTATATTTCTTTCTTCTGTATTTTTTGTGCCATTCTGATCTATTCAGTAAGAAATATAATTATTCTAATCTTTGAATCGTGTACATGTGTCCCTTTTAAATGTGTCTCTGCACTACACAAGTGACCCTATTTATCAACTTTTGATGAATATCTGATTGAAACCAAATAAGAAAAAATATAAATATAAATATAAAATTGTGCTTGTCATAACTTAGATACATGGGATAACAAGCAGAAGATAAGATGAAATTTGTGATATAATATTTTATCTAGTTTGCGATGTGGAGGTAATAGTACTGAAAAATCGAAGCTGAACATTCATTTTATAACATATACAGCAGCATTAGTTATCCGACATTAAGAGTACATTTAACATTGATACGTTGTAAAACAACAACTTGTTTCCCGCCCCTAAAAGACTTCCTTCCTCGACCATTCGTCTTCCAGACCTTAGTAATAAATTGTTGATTTAAATTGGAATGAATTATGGATCTTACAAATATCAAACTGATAACTTAGGAATCATTTTGACGAAAGCGACGTTTTGATTCTGAAATCACCTTTAATCATGTTATTTGTCCATAAATTTTGATATGATGACTAAGGTTTTAACTCCACCAGGAAAAGTTGACCTTCAACTGATTTGGCCGAAAAACTAAGGATTTTCTTATCCAAGGCATAGATTACCTAAGCCGTATTTGGCACAAATTTTTGGAATTTTGGATCCTAAACGCTCTTCAACTTTGTACTTGTTTGGCTTTATACATATTTTGATATGAGCGTCACTGATGAGTCTTATGTAGAACAAACACGCGTCTGGCGTACTAAATTATAAACCTGGTACATTTGATAACTATTGGTCATTTTTAGGTCCTTTTTGGTCAGATAGCTCTTCAATTGTTTCTATCAAAAAAGAAGATGTGGTATGATTGCCAATGAGACAACTCTCCACAAGAGACCAACATGACAAAGCAATTAACATAAATTACGGAATGTATCTCCTTCATTCAAAGCTCTGATTCCTTTCACGGATTTGGCTATACTTTTTGGACCTTTTGGATAATAGCTCTTCATCTTTTATATAAGCTTTGGATTTCAAATATTTTGGCCACGAGCATCACTGAAGAGACGTGTATTGTCGAAATGCGCATCTGGTGCAAGACAATTGGGACCGTTTATTTTATTAACAAGTATAGGTCATCGTAGGGCTTTCAACAATGGGCAAAGCCCATATTACGTAGACAACAACTGAAACGAGAAAACTAACGGCCTTATATATATAAATAAAATAAACGAAAAACAAATATGTACACATAAACAAATGACAACCATTTAATTACAGGCTTCTGACTTTGGACAGGCACATACATATATAATGTTGCGGGGTTAAACATGTAAGCGGGATCACAGCCCTCCCCTAACCTGGGACAGTCGCATAACAATACATTATAAGAACGAACTATAAAAATCAGTTGAAAAAGGTTTGATTCATCAGATGAACAAAAATACTAGTGGACAAGGTCGGGTACTTGTACATCCCAACAACAAAAAGACACTAGGAACGGATCTGAGAGTACATGCAGTTAATTGACATCCATTAACAACTAACAAAAACATCATGCATCAAGACTTCTGTTCTTTTTGCATCCTTGGTTCAAAATATTCGGCTCTAAGCGTAATTGACAAATAGAGAATCGGTCTTTGATTGTATGAAATTCATAACAAGTTGTTTTATAGTTTTTCTGTTATTGCAGAGCTTTTTGTTGTCAGATGTTATTTTGGTCTGAACTGTATCACAAATTGTTGTATCAGTGTTGATACAATTTCCGTCACATTGTAAGAGAAGAATGTAAGGTTAACGTTGTCTGCTATAGTGAACGAAATGGTAAGTTCAAGATTTGTCAACTCGT
Source organism: Mytilus trossulus (assembly GCF_036588685.1). NCBI lineage: Eukaryota > Metazoa > Mollusca > Bivalvia > Mytilida > Mytilidae > Mytilus > Mytilus trossulus. The sequence continues at coordinate 60,213,595 of NC_086379.1, read as the reverse complement.
GCAAGATCTTGATTTTTGAGGAAAATACCGATGCTTGAAATTGAACATAATGTGCATGGTTATAAATCAATTTACCAGTTCTTATAAGGACCAGTTCAACATTTCATTCAAAATGATATACTTATATCAATAATTAATTTGGTATGCAGAAAACGCAGATAAAAATTTAGTTAATATTTTTATCAACTTTTCTTTATATTCCCTCAGATATCGGGTTATTTAAAAAAAAAAAAACAGTTCGACCGTATTCGTTTTTTGAAAGAGTACACATACGGTACCAAATACTCATAACCATAGACACTTATCTATATTGATGAAAACTATACTAGATGTCCTTAGTTTGTCTTTGTCATTTGATGGCTGTCTTATAAACGTATAATCTACATCTCAAACAGTTTTGTATAACTAAATCGGTTATTGGGTATGGAATAATTGTCTTTCTTCCCCTCAATATATAACATACTAAAAGGAAGATGGACAGAGGAGAGATGTACACAGGCACTTGTTTCTTTCAATGGAAAGTCGACCTTCCCATGAATAGAAATAGTTTCCTTTGGGACTGTGGCAATGTCCTTTAAAAAAAATAATTAGCGAACAGACAAAAAAATGCTTGCGTTTCAATTTTCTTCCAAATTTTGTTCTACTGTATTACACAAAGTCAAATTAATCTGCAGTTTACCCCATTCCCTCGTAGTTTTGGTATACATGATCCACATTAAATTTTAAATTATGTCTTTCGATACTCTAATTTCTTTTTTTAGCAGAAATAACCAAAAACAAATTATTACCTTGTTTAACTGTGAACTGATTAACACTGATTTTAGATTAACATTTTACACAAAACATTATAAAGTTGTATGTCCCATCTTTTGATTTTGGGTAAGAACAAAGACATTTTACCCATGTCATGTGTTAAACTATTAGAACTGTGTTGGTGTATAATTTTTATAAAACAATGATCTTATTGTATTAATATGTTCATTGTGTTATCTTTAATAAATTTATAGCTCATACTATCATTTTCAGGTTGAAAAGCATTATGGATTTTGTTTTTAGAACATTTTTTTATTTTGTATTAGGAATGGTGTTAATCAGAGATAACCAATCAAAAGGTTTTACAGAACATATTCCTCCACTGCTAACACAATATATAGTCGGTGTAATGGACAGTTTCTTAGTTAAACATGAAGATTTGTTTGTACATAATTTTGTGAGACATATAATTCTCAGGTATCAGATACAAATAAACAAGCAAAACTCTCCAAATATTCATTTTTGTCAAACGATATGTATCGTATGTGGAGTACCTGAGTGCTCATTTGTTCTAATTTGTTTACAAGATACATGTAGTAGAGTAGAACGATTCACATAATTGTTTTTATACAGACAATATTTAAAAAAAAAAGTTTGTGTTAAATCAATTAATTTATGTTTTCAAACAATCATTCTGAAATTGTATTAATGGTAGATTAACAACACAATGTATTTGTAAAATATAAGTCACAAGCCTTATAATATAGATAAAAAGTGAAGAAAATCTTTTCGGACGCTATTTCTTATTTGCTTTACGGGAAACTATTATTGGTTATTGTATTGTTCAAGATTGGAAACACTGATTTTCCCGGAATCTAAACTAATTTGGACCCATTGTTTACTACTTGATTAATAGAAAGTATCATTTATATGAATCGGTTGGTTTCAAATTTAAAATGTTTACAATTCGCGGTTCAACACATGTTTTGTTAAATCCACTACTTCTACAATTTGGACACGTGACGTACCTATAAACGCAGCCCATCTTGTGTGTTTAACCACTGTTCCTGTCCAAGCCTTTTCTACTCCTTTATACACCACATAGTCTGATGATCTATTGAATACGTCATCGGTGTTTATCATTTCTATCTCAGGAAGTGTGCACACATGGGAACTCGTTGTCCAGCTGCTTTCTGGGAGTCCGATGAAGAATGAACATCCTGCCAATGAACAAGATGATCAAGTCTACATCAATTTGCATTGACACAAAAAGTAATAAATACCATACATTGATATAAATGCATTTAAATAATCAAAAATAACTGATTAAATAGTTTGTTTAGATTACATAGGATAACATTTTTATTTCAAAATAAATGAGAAACCTTTACTAGTTTGATCACCTATTTGGGAAAGAATATTTTTCAGCGGCTATATTTTGGTGGCTTAAAACAATTTTACTTCCGTCGTTGTTAAAATTTGAAGGGTTCACTAGTTAATTAGATCGGGAACTGCTACTGTTTTGGAGAAACAAGCTGCTTGGTGGGATTTATGATGTTTTATAATTTATATACTATTTTGTGTTATGTGGACATTTCTTAATTGTTTTTGGTCATTATGTGCTCAGTTGTAGGTGTTTATATCGGGAAAAACCCACTGCCACTAAAAGCAAGATTATCAAAAAAAATTGGTAAATGTCAATCATATTGTATCTTTTTACATGAAAAGTAATTTAAAAGATAACTTACCAGAAAAGGAGATTAAACTGCCAAAAATATACAACTGCATTATATTCTCCATTTCTATTTCATAAATATCTATATTTTGATAAATTATATTTTAATTATGTCCTTGTATGACTTCCTGAATGACCACATTATGCCGGAAAAAAGGAATTTCGATTATTTTGGTCATGCTAGTATTCACAACTCTAATGTTGAGTGAGAAAGAGGGGCGTTTGATTATATTCCTTTTTTTCATAATCCGTAATGTTTATGGTTTCTTTTAGCCATTAATTTTGAATTAGTCCTTTGTGGCACATATATTTTATCATTTATATATCGTTACAAACATAGCAAACTACGTGTTTATTGGTTTTGCCTGTGGTGGACTGTTATCAATATTGAAAAGTCTTCGAAAGTATACATGATTTAAGTAATACATTGTAATCGTTCTACCTTCAGTTTTATACGTATGGAGATTAAGTGAGACGAGTCTCTATAGGATAAGTAAATCAACAGATTGAGATGATGTTAGGATCCCTCCACAAGGACAATTACTTCCTTATTTTTAATAATATCAATCTGAAATCCGTTATCTCCATTTTTTCTTTACAGTAATACGCTCCCTCCTAGCTAATCATAATTAGTTCACATAACGCTCGCGTAGTGTATTTACGTCATGGAGTTCATCAACAGGGGTATACCTTTTACACCAAAAAACTGCTCTTGCCGATTTCTAGAGGAAGGACCAATGAAATCGACACTTCAATTGTGTTCGGTTACTATCACGAATTTATTCACCGCTACGACGTTTTGATTTCTCTATTTCAAGCGTCATGTTTTAAAGTTTAGGTCTTATATCTTAACATACACGAATACACGGATATGTAATTTTACCGGTTGTGTCATAATATCGATCCTGACTAGTGCAATGAGGAGAGATTTGTATGGCGGTTGATGGCACGATATGCCTATTCGTAGAAAAGGTCTCGCTCCTTATGGTGTTAATACGAATCTTGGGGTTCGTGTTGCTTATTCTTTAGTTGTCTATGTTGTGTCATGTGTACTATTGTGTATCTGTTTGTCTTTTTTTTTTTTACTTTTTACCCATGGCGTTGTCATTTTATTTTCGATTTATCAACAGGGGTATACTCTAGTATATTCCCCCCCCCCCTGACTGTTATCTTCTATATGACTTTATGATGTTTGAACAACAGAAATTACTATTGCCCCGAAATTTTGTATGTCAAAAATGATCCAAAAAGCAGTTTAAATATGTTCATATTCCTAAAAAAAAATATGTCCAGTATATGCATTTTATTAATAATAAAATTGAGAATGGAAATGGGGAATGTATCAAAGAGAAAACAACCCGACCATAGAAAAAACAACAGCTTAACGTCACAAATAGTTCTTTAATGTTACGAGAAATCCCCGCACCCGGAGGCGTCCTTCAACTGGCCCCTAAACAAATATATACTAGTTCAGTGTTAATGAACGCCATACTAATTTCCAAATTGTACACAAGAAACTTAAATTAAAATAATACAAGACTAACAAAGACCAGAGGCTTTCCCCCCTTTGAAACATAGATTGATTGGGGGGTTTGTTTGTTTGTTTGTCTGTTTGTTTCTGTAAGGGGTCTATAGTATTGTGTTACCGGAAAGGTTTCATGTTTAGTTTGGAAAGTTTTTCTTTTATTTTAGGTACAACGTGCGCGCAAGATTGAGGAGACATCACGTGACACGGGTTTATAATAACGAAAACTTAGTCTTTTTATTTCTTTTTAGGTGAGGACGTTGAACAGACAACATGTATAGAGACGGAATGCACACAATGTAATTTCTTTTGTTATTGTAGGAAATTGACATTTTGATCACAGTTCACGGGCAGTGCATGTTTTGGATTTAATTGATCCGGTGTAACTTTAAAACACATTTAAGGATTATTTTCTGAAAATGTACGTTTTTCAGCACCTGTTTGTAACACAGATTAGTATTTCAATCTAGGAGCGGAAATTTTATTGTATTTATTGTAGGATTTTACTGAGATTTACGGACCTAGCAAGCGATTTTTACGGCATTGCCATTTCTTTTCTCTAGGAAAATTCTTGAGAAGTAGCTGCACCACGTTGTTTTATAAACTTTTAGTACATGTATGCCCTGCTGACTGCAAATTATGAGGTCGATTGGCCTTGTAGTTTCAGAGTACATGTGGATTTTTTTTCAGAAGAAACGTAAGAGCAATATTTAATTTCAATTTTTCTTGAATAATTGAGAGATTATTCCTTCAATATACTGTCATAATTGATTGATTGTTTGATTGATTAGTTGGTTGGTTGATTGATTGATTGATTGATTGATTGATTGATTGATTGATTGGTTGGTTGGTTGGTTTATAACTTAAACACTGGATATGGTCTCTTGAAACAAGCGAAAAAAACAAATGAGACCGTATTAAACACACGAGACGGAAACATGTATGCAATGATTGATTAGTTGGTTGATTGATTGATTGATTGATTGATTGATTGATTGATTAGTTGGTTGGTTGGTTGGTTGGTTGGTTAAACACGTTGGATAGGGTCAATTGAAACAGCAAAGAAGATTTTGAACCCTATATTAAACACATGAGACGGAAACATGATTGATTGATTGATTTCATGATCATGATTGGTTGATTGATCATGATTGATTGATCATGATCATGCTTGATTGATTGATTGGTTGGTTGGCAAACACACATAAAACTCTTAAAGTAGTGACCAAAATCACATATGTACATGACCTTGACCTTTGACCTTGTGACCTTAGCCAAGGTCATTGCTTCACAATGTCATTGCAAAAGACCCTATGAGTCAAGGTCATTTTGTTTAAGAGTTTTGTCTAATAATGGCTTTATATAAACCATCAATGGGGATTATGTCCCTTACAAAATGGTAAAACCAATACAGTCGAAATGTAACAAAGTTGCCCCTTGAGGTACCAAACATTTTTTACTATGCAAATTTTCTGTATCTATAATAATTCCAAAGTTATAGTGAAATCAAAGACCAATAAAAATCTAAAATACGACCTTGACTATTGGCCTTGACCTAATTTTCATTTTTTTGGACCAAGGATCTAAAAATGAAAGACCCTAGGTCTCTATCACTAATGGTTTTTCAGTTTAAAACACATTTCAAAATTTCAAAAACAAAAGGGGAAATAACTCTCATATGGAATCTCTATACGGCTACGGTCAAAATAAAACAGAACATCCTGAGGATGTAACGCGCCATTTGGATAAATAAATTTGTCAGTTTCTTATACGGTTGTGAAGATTAAGCGATAACAAGAAAAACAGTGTTCGGGGAGATAACTCTTATATGGGAAAGTATTCAGTTTCGCGGTGTCAGTTTCAAAAGCGCATAAACTGTTTGATATCATATTTCATTTATCTAAGCGACATCTTGCGAAACAAAAAAACAGCGAAGGAAAAAAAAGTTGGCCGAAGAAAAAAAATAATAATCAGAACAAAACCAATAGGTCTTTCCACCAGAAAAGGTGGACAGACCTAATAATGCATGTTGAATTTAGATTTATAAATGAAAAAGTCCTGGAGCTGATTAAGACTATGTTACTGTGCTTATCCAGTAACCTTTGTGGTATCACAATAGCAATGGCTACAACAATTTACCAAATTGATATTTGAATTCTTCTCTAACAAACTGATGAACCGATAAATTATTTTAACAAACTGCTCTAGTGAAAGGTTGTGAGTATTAACTGGGTGCTGTGAAATGAAAAGTAAAACTATATATGAACATAGTGGTATAAACCATTTTTGGAGTGTAAAACAATCTTTGGATGTTTTAGATAAATTACGGGCTTTTGATGGTCCTTTTGATTCTGTTAATAGTTTTGATTTTTCTACTCTTTACACTACACTTCCACACTATCTTATTAAACAAAAGTTTTCCCATTTAATTAAATGGTCGTTTGATAAAGCCGAATGTAGATATATTTGCTGCAACTCATTTGAAACCTTCTTCTCTAATGAGAAAGGTAAATATGCCAGATACACTTACTGGAGGTGTGATGAGATGATTGTAACTGTAAATTTACTCCTTGATAATATTTATGTACGCTTCGGCAACAAAGTTTATCGACATGTTGTAGGTATCCCCATGAGCACTAATTGTGCCCCTTAAATAGCAGACTTGGTTTTGTACTGTTACACAGTTTATGACTAAAATAATTAAAGACCCGTCGAAATTGCATTTTATTAATAAATTCAACAACACTTCCCGTTATCTTGATGATAATTTTATGTTAAATAATCAGGAATTTTCTCAATATACTGCTGAAATTTACCTCAAGGAACTTACATCAAATAAATCAAATTTATTTGGTAATAACTGTTCTTTCCTGGATTTAGATATTTCGGTTTTCAACGGAAAACTCCACACTGAAATTTACGACAAAAGAGACGATTGTTCGTTCCCTATTTTTAATTTTCCATTTTAAGATGGTGATGTTCCTTTGGCACCATCTTACGGTGTTTATATTTCACAACTTGTTTGCTATGCCCGGGTCTGTTGTGACGTTTTTTATTTTAACAAACGCAACCTATGTATTCCTGGTAAATTATTAAACCAGGGATACCGTTACCATAAAATACTTAAAACCTTTACTAAATTTTTCCATAGATATAAAGATTTGGTTTTGCAGTTTGATTGTACCTGTAAAAAACTTATTTCAAACGGTATAGCACATCCTCATTTTTACGGAAATGTTGTTAACCGTGCCCGGAAATTTAGAAATGATCCATGTGAACTTGTCGCTAAACATAAATAAACATATTCTAAAAGTTTACCTATTCAACACTGTTATAAGATCATTGAATATTGTTTTATTTGGTATAAATATTGATTTTGTTATCAGTAGATTAAAAGCTAACTTAATATTACTAGTATGTTATCTACAATTTGTCGATACCTGTAACTTTGCATTGCACAAGGTCATGTTTTTCTCTGGCTGTTTATGACGTCTTTACACTAAATCCATTGGATGTTGGATGTGTACGGATTGATTGTTTAGTTTTAGATGCATTATTTTTTTTATTAGTTGTTAGTGGCTTTGAACTAGCTGTCAGATAACTGCGAGTACTCTCAGATATGTTCATTGTGTCTTTTTGTGTCGGGATGTATAAGTACCCAGCCACGTCCACTTGTATTTTTGTCCATCTGATGAGTTAAGCCTTTTTCAACTAATTTTTATAGTTCGTCCTTATGATGTACTGTTTACCAGTGTCCCAGGTTAGGGAGAGGGTTGGGATCCCGCTAACATGTTTAACCCCGCCACATTACTTATGAATGTGCCTGTCCCAAGTCAGGAGCCTGTAATAAAGTGGTTGTCGTTTGTTTATGTGTTACATATTTGTTTAATGCCGTTTGTTTTCTCGTTTGAATTGTTGAACATTGTCTTATCGGGGCCTTTTATAGCTGACTATGCGGTATAGGTTTTGCTCATTGTTGAAGGCCGTACGGTAACCTATAGTTGTTAATGTCTGTGTCATGTTGGTCTTTTGTGGATAGTTGTCTTATTGGCAAACATACCACATCTTCTTTTTTATATTACCATCCAGCTCCTGATAGTCGATGTCTTTGTCATAATTATAAAACAAAATAATGACTTACTATGGAATAAATTACTGATTAAGAAGGTCTTTGACATGAAAAGTTCTATCATAAAAAGATTATATATATATATATTACAGGCAATTTCTAAATTTAGGCATTTTTTAAAATGACTGAAATTTTTAGACATTTTCTAAAATGCCTGCATGATTTAGGCATTTTACAAATTTTACAAAACGCCTAAAAGACTAGAACAGAATGTTCTCAAAATTTAACGACTGAAAATATCAAATAGATGATTTTATTCTATCATTAAGTATAGCATGCAATTTAAACAGTTACAGTTTTAGAATTGTAATTAAATCATTCACATTAACACTGAAGATGACAATTATTTTTGCTACATGAAATGATTGGATGACAGCAACTGTTACACATTTTTCTGTCTTTTTGCAAAGACAACGTTTAGTCGAAATGCGCATCTGGTGCAACAAAATTGGTACCGTTGATTTTATTAGTGTTACATCTAGTCTTTACCACTAGCACTACGGCCACATTTTGTGTAACCCTGACCTTCACACAAAGAAACTTTACTGACAGCTTTACTGAAGGATATTTCATTATCATAATTTACAGATTGAATAGCAATACAGTTACTGTCAGACTGTTCAAACTGATTCCTGGTGTAAAATCCACGTAGTATTCCATCTTTAATTCCCAGTTGATAACCATGCTCTTCCTTTCCAGTAACAACAGTCATGAGGTTACATGCCTCCTTTCTGTCGATCCACATAGGGAATTGCAACTATTACATTTGCTCCAATATCTACCTCTGTCAAAACTCTTTCCGATAGATTTCTAACCTGATAGCTTGTTTTGTCATTGAGTCTGATGCATGCCTTCTTTCATTTTTGATAACCTCTTCATTTGAACACAGATAACAAGTAATAGTATCAAACATTGAATGATGTATGCTTTTCAAGTGGCAAATAGTTCAGGCATATACAATAGGCCTATAAGGCAACTAAATGGTAACAAAAGTCGGCAACTCAATCTTCAAATGTGATTATGTCCTTTTATTTACTTGACCAATTGTTAAAATATTCTTTTAGTGTATCATACTTTTATTTTCAATATTTTGCAAGATGTGCAATTCAGGCTCCTAGAAGCCTACAGATTTTCTAATTAATGCTTGTTTTTACATTTACATTTTTAAAGAATAATCCTAAATTTATTTTACTCAACCTTTTTTGTAGCTTTACAATATATTTTTCATCATCTATTTCATGTATTTCATATTTACACATTTTGCGTAAAACAGACAAGGCAATTTGAAAAATGTTCATTAAAAATTTCAGGCATTTTACAAAATGACTAGGATTTTTTAGGCATTTAATAAATTGTTTGTCAACTTTAGGCATTTTAAAAAATGCCTACAAATTCAGTCATTTTAAAAAAATGCCTACAAATTCAGTCATTTTACAAAATGCCTAAATTTCGAAAATGCCTGTAACATATATATAAAGTTCAAAACATTATTTTATAAGTCTATAATCTATAGCTCTGTTTCATTACACCAATTAAATAAGTAACTGTAATTTGCTTATTTTTCTAAAGCATTAATTAATCTGCTACTATTATAGGGAAGTAATTTACATCACCGTAAAATCAGCAAAATTTTGTTCTGTATGAAAAATACCAATTTCCTTTATTTTGTAAGTTATTTGTTTGTAATATTACTTCAATGATAAATACATGTAATAATTTATTATCCTTTATTCTGAAAAGAACACTAAAATTTATTTTTAGGATTAATACTTTTTTAGAAACAAACCGATCAGATATATTATCGAACACATTAAAAATTCTATAAATCATACAAATTCCTTTAAAATTCAAGAAGGAATCACCAACTCAGTAGTCAGCAATTCTAAATTTTATTGACATGATTTTTAATTGACTTACTCTTATGTTTGCTGTCATTATCCTGAAAAAAATAAGAAAGAATTTTCCATAAATATCATTACTTTAATATGACTGATTTTACAACAAAGAGTACTTTGCAAGTCATGCGTGACAATATGGTGAAACTGTACTGACCATGCTATGCAACACAAAGCAACAGTTGACCAACAGTCTTTAGATGATGTGTCATGTGATAAAACATATAATAATTATGTTTGTCAGTGTATGTATCATATGCACATGTGAGCAAAACAGCTCAATTTTTTGGAGATTTTGGCATTCATACATGTATACATGTAGGTGCTAACTGCTAATTATTTCTTATCAACATATATCCAGATATGTTTGCATGTACATGTATGCAAGTTGTGTATATGAGGTTATACAGATAGCATTCCTATTACATGTTTTTTACAATAGATAAATCATTCCCTTAAACCAGGCATATAAAAACTTAACATGTACATGTATAGCAGACAAGGCAGTGATCATTTTTTAGCCATGATTTTGTTGATCATCATGATCATGTGGATATAAAAATAAAAGCAAATTCAAAGTGTACATTATTTATTTTACACAATGACATGACAAATAATGCAATTTATACAAATGCATAGAAACTTCTAAACAAGTAACATGTGTAAATGCTGTTGGTTATTATGGTAATAAAAAATCCACTGCATATACTATATATGCACCTGTTATACATGTTATGAGTCATGAACCATTTTTTAGTGGTAGACTAGTTTTTACAGATACATGGATTTCTTTAATTTGTAAATATATAAGACCGTTAGTTTTCTGTTTGAAATTGTGTTACAATGGTCATTTTTGGCCCTTTATTGCTTGCTGTTTAATGTTAACTAATATGTCAAAATATAATCTTCAACACAGAGCCTAAGTTATTTATATACAAAATTGTTTTTAAACATAAACTTCATTGTGATTTGGATGGAAAGTTGTCTCATTAGCACTCATACCACCATGACCACATATAACTTATAATAAAAGATAAATCACAATACTTGTGGAAATTGGTACATCATGCACATGTAGATTTGCTAGCATTCAATTAATCATTCAATAAAGTTTAAAATGTTGATTGTTTTCACTCACTTGGTATAGCCTATAGCCATCTGGAAATTTTCTGGCAACAAATGGTAGAAAATTACGCTCCAAAATCTGTTGATATGTTATGGAATCCATTATTCCAGTGAACACACAGCAATCAGTTCGGCCTCTGTATGAAATGCCTGCCCAAATATGTACCTGAAAATATTACATTTCATTTTAATTTAAGCATGCCAATTCAAATACCATGAAGACTGGAGGATTTTTATTATTTAATATTTCCCATACATTCTTCTAGCATTATCATATCAATAGTCTCCTAAACTACTCATGTACATGGATGTCAATGTATTTATATTTATACATGTACATGCATAAAGGCACTGGTTAGATAAGGCTTTGAATGTTCATAAAACAGAATACATTTAGTACTAGCAAACGAAAAAGATTTAACATGTTCAACCAAATGAATATCAATGGTGCCAATATAAATAGTGTTATTAAGTAATGTTCAGGTGTTTTTAGGGTTTATTTTATTTAACCAAAACCGTGATCATGATAACCATGATACATTGTAACAGTACACACAGGCACATGTCTCTAATTAATGAATTTATTTGATTTTCAAACACTTGTCCTTGAACATTGCAACTGCCTACCTACAAATGTACTGTACATGACCTAGGGTTCTGTTTTACTTTTTAACAGAATCTTAATTTGTTTGAAACAGATTGTTTATATACCATGTACATGTATACATGTACATGTAGATCTGTCTTCTTGTCAAGGAATGGACTCATTTTTTAATGTATACATATATATACCCCAGCATAAGAGAAAATGTACTGTGTTTTATCTAAAGCAATTTAGCATGGCATGATCCCAGGCCCTTTTTTCTTTTAACAAAATATGCCCTTGTAAAAATATACTACACATACAATGTACATGATGTAAAAATGATGAATGCCCTTATCATGTTCTAAATAAAACACTTATGACGGTATATTCTGACAGGTTTTAGGATATCAGGGTAAAATAAATTCATTTGTCTGTCTGTATTATTATGTATACATAAAAAAAGATCAGGTATGAATTGCCTATGAGACAACTCTCCACAAGGACCAAAATGACAGTATTTACTAAACATGCTAAACTGATATGTTATAACCTATATTAAGAAATAACTCTATATATATTTAGTGTCGAATCTAGGGGGGGGGGGAGTTTCCAGGGGTGGAAACCCCCTCTTTTCTTGACGATCAATGCATTTAAATGCTGACATATAGTTGGAACCCTCTTTATCGTGGGTTTGGAACCCGCCCCTGTATGTTGCATAAGTAGCTCAAATACTTTGTATAAACTAAATATTAGAAATCTGCTTAAAATTTAGGTAAATACTGAATATATATTTATATTAAATACCTTGTAAGCATGTTTTGGCTTCTGTCTTTTTGCTGGAATGCGTTGTAGGTTTGATGATGGCAGGTAGAAGAATAATTTGCCATTGGAGCTCATCTCAATTGTAGATTCGTCCGTGAATATAACATCTTCAAATGTATCTTTTCGTTCGAGTGCAGCAAGACACCACTGGAGCCTTTTCAATTTATTCTGATGACTGATTAGTTGGCAATACTTCACTCTCTGTGTTGTCCAACCAAGCTTTCTTCTAATTTTGCTGACACAACTAGATGACAGTTTTAGACCAAACACAGCCATTATTTTGTCCCTCAACGCTCTTGATGTTAGTTCACAATTTTTGGACAACCACAAATTCATCATCTGTCTATGGAAATTAGTTATATTTCCATTCCGGCGACGCTTTGGAAGGTCTGTAACTGATCCTGACCGCTTGAATCTATCTAGAAACTTCCGTATTGCTTGTCTAGATGTCTTAATGTTATGAGTTTTTTCCAAAACACGTTGAATTTTTACTGTTGACAAAAGTGCTGCTGCGCATTGCAAAATTAAATGTCTTACTTGTATAGATAATCGTCTTACGCGCTCTATCGCCATCTTTGTTTATGTTTACAATCCGAAAAATTAAAATAAAACGAACTTCGGTTTCAACCAATCAAATGTCGTACACCATTCATTCACACCATACACGATCGCACGTTACACGATCACACCATTCCTCATACACCATTACACCATCCCTCTTACACCATACACCATAGCACCATACACCATACACCATTTTACCATACACCATACACCATTACACCATACACGTTTTTTTGGGAAGTTTACACCATCCAAGGGCTGTATATTGTAAAATTATAGATTAACAGTTTTGCAAAACTTTGAATTGTTCAACGTACTAATGTTTTTTCTACCAACAATGAGTATATAACTTAAAAGCAGTATTTGACAAAACCTTTGATAACCTTGTGTTCTCAATGCTCTTCATCTTCGTAATAATTTGGAATTTCATTTTTTCTATTCTAGTAGCATTGATGAATCATGTGTAGGCAAATCATAAGCCTGGTATCATTAATTAAATATTTAGTATACAAAAACTCAATCAGTTGTTCTTCTCTTTAATGCCAGCAGATCAGCAATTCTTATAGTAAACACATCCAAATCCCAATGACATAATAATTTTCTCCTAGAAAACAAAGCTATAAAATATTGACCAACAAAACAATGTTTTGAACTATTCATTTATAAAATCTATTTATGACAGTCAAAGTTAGACCTTTTAAATCAGTAACTTCTTAAATTATAAAAAGCTATTATTTTGTTTGAAACTCTTGACAAAGACATCAACTATCAGGAGTTGGATGTGGGAAGTATAAATTTTGATTTCACAACACTCACCTCATACTAACAGCCTTTCACTTTTGGTAGACTGTTTTAAAAACTGTTATTGTGATATTACAAGGGTTACTGGATCAGCACAGTTAGATCAACCGGAAATTAATTCGACAAATTTTACACGAGGTATATATTTTGTACAAATCCGGACTCGTCACGTGTCAATTAAATCAACCTAACTACATTTTGTCAGAAATAGTTAACCTTATTATGTACAGACATGACACATTTATTTTTTACAGTAATGTTTGTTTACTTGTTCTGTAATTATGAAACCGCATCCAGTAAACAATAACCATACTAATCAATTTATTCTATATGGTTACTCATAAACATTGTTATAAGATGTTTGCATGTTTTATTTTTGGTACCAAAATTATCTTTATCAAATAGTTATCAAAGTTACCAGGATTATAATTTATAAAAAATTTGAAACCAAGCTAGATTTCATTGTTATACCCAGAAGTACATTCATGGTTCGACAATTGGTTGGTACCTATTTGTTAGAGTTGTTGTCATTACATGGATATCAATAGACAATTTTGACTTACAGAGGAGGCGAATATTAAAACTTGTAAACCCTATGGAAGTGTGAATCTACGGGTTGACCCGAGTTGACAGTTTTGCATATTCAGCGACTCAATGAAATATAACTGTTTTATTATACCGACCAAAATATTGTATCAACAAACTCATCATAGATATCAGGATAGAAAAATTTTAGTATTAGCGCCGTACGCATGTTTCATTAACAAAAGACTCATCGGCGACGCTCGAATGATTACAAAAAAAAAAGAGCGAAATAAAGGACAAAGTTCCAGAGCACTGATGACCAAAAATTCCTAAAAGTTTGGTAAATATAGCTAATCTAATCTATTCCTTAGGTAGAAAATCCGTAGTAATTCCAAAATTCTTAGTTTTGTTAACATTAAAAACTAAAATTAGGACCATATCTATGATATTTAATATCAAATAAAAAGTTCTGAGAACTGTGTTGGTGAAACCCTTTGCGAATATAAACCCCGCCAGCATTGGCATCTACCCAGTGGTTTTAAATGAGCCCATTATAGATAACAGTATAGAAAATTTGTATTTGCACCAGACAGTCGAGTCATCTACAAAAGACCCATCAGTGACGCTCGAATAAAAAAAAAAAAACGCCAAATAAAGTACACCCGATGAATGGTGAATGCACGAGGGCTTTAGTCCATGGGAATTTTCATTAATCCAAGTTGACAGTTTGCATATTCACCGACTTAATTGGCTATAACCGTGTTATCAACCGAACAAACAATAATGCCTGACTGTTACAGTAAATTAAAATTTAAAAAAAAATTAAAAAAATAAACTACGAAACCTTTTTCTGGATCAGCCCATCAAATAATTACTATATAATGGAAGACATGTGTTTAGTTTTTATTCAATTAAGTCCTTATTTGTGTTCTGCAAAATGACTTTGCCGAAGGTTTTTCCTATACTACATAACTAACTATATTAAACAATAATAATTTGCAAAACTAATAAATCGAAGTTAATAGAATTTAGAAATATTCACAACACTATATATTGGCATCGCATATGTTTTCATCTGACTGTTAATGACGTCATTTCATGAAAGATATTGGTCATTTGATGTGTACCGATTGAAATTTTTGTCATATATACATGATTTGTTATTAGTTGTTTTTGACAGGGAACTATGAGAACTGTCTTAACCCTTTCACGTTCCGCCAAATTGGACGTAAACTTATGGAAAGACACTATCAAATTTCAATCGCATATAGCATTCGCACTGAAGCTGACACAAAGGTCGTTTTGAAGTCATTTGAGAGATAATTGATTAAATACTTCAAAGGAATAATTATATCAGAAAATTTGTCTTTTGAAGTCACGTGTTATCTGTCCAAAAGTCACGTGAGTAAAAAGTAAAAAAAATACAAAAGTTCGTTTGGAGACTTTTATAATGGCTAATAGGATATAGTTTTGGTGTCAAAGCAAAGTCCTAAGTCTGATAGAAACAAGAAAGTTACCATTATGGTATAGTTGGGGGAAATACGTGCTGTATGCCTTCCAAACGTTGATGCCCGCAATATGCTAAATAACGGATTTCAGCCGTTTTTTCGTCAAAAATCTTATCCTTGACACAAATTTCAGGTTAAAATATGTTTATTCAAGCAGCACATAGAATTTTGATTTTAAAAGTAAAGATTCAATGAATTACCAATAATTACTTTGGTGTTTTGGGCCTATGATGTTTTAGTTAAGTTAAGTTACATTTAATATAGGAAATTATTTTTTTACCTCCGGCTTTGCGGTTCGAACATGCAATCTTCCTACTGTAAGCTAGTGCAGCTTCCCACTGAACCACGGGAGTTCCAGTTTAAAATAATGAAATTTTATGAGTTAACTGTTCCATTCACGAAGTGAGAGTTAACAAATAATCTGTCTGTTTTCGTTTAAAAATTAAGTCTTGATATAACATATAATTGTTGTAAATCCCATCATTTTGAGCAAATATAGGATGATATCATACTTTAGCCTGCCATTTTTTTCTTAACTTTTGCCGGTTTCCTTATTTCAACAAAAGTGTTTTCGGCATTACCATAACCAGGCACTTCAGAAACAATGTTCTGTTACATCTATTTCAACTTCGAAAACAAAATTTCATGACTTTTTGTCTTTTTTTGCCTCTTTTTCAATTAATTTGGAAAGTACTGACCACAAATTGAGAGTGCATTTCAAGTAAATGATTGCGTTGGTACACTTACAATCACTTATTTCACTTGGCTACAAGTGTTAATCATACTATAAATACTTTCCTTCAAAAATACACGGCGAAGTTAATACAAAAAAGTTATATTGCCCCCAAAATCAACAGTATATTTTCCCATACTCTACGGAAATATTGTGTTCAAAATATAAAAAAACCACGGTTTTCACAGGAGAAAACGTTGTCCGTTAGGGGCGATTTGATACCAAACCGTACTTAGAAGAGGTTTTAGGTACCACGAATCACCCAGCTGTGATATAGGGGAATGATTTGAGCCATCAACCACTTCTGTACGTCAACAAATGTCAAAGATTCAATACTTTACGCAAGCTAATTGCCCAAAAATATAGCCCATCGGTACCACCGATGGGAACATGTACAGGAAGGGGTTAAATAAAGGGGTAAATTTAACTTCAGGAATCATGGTTAACCCCTTCAGATTCTGCATCTAAAAGAACAAGTTCGTGGTAGTATTCGTGTTGCCTGTTTAATAGTTTTCTCTGTAGTGTTTGAAATCTTGTTCGTCTATTCATCGACTTTTGCACTGGTGTTGATAATTTCACTCGGCTCATGATTTTTTAATGTCTCATAGGCATCTTTCGTCTTTTTTTACTAAACAAAATGAAATGCATGTCTAAGATAACATGTATTGGGGTTTCAGTCGTTTATTGCTTATTAATCAGCTTATGTTTTATTCAAAAAAAGAGATGAAACAACTATCTGTCAGAATTGAATGATTAATATACATGTATCAACAATATAAGGTCACGATACGACCTGCAACAATGGGAAAATCCATACTGATTACCAAACTATAGAATGCCCGACATGAAAAAATCTGAAACGTTTTTCAAAGCTCTTAATCATGGTATTTGTTGAGACGCCCGACGCTCGAAGATTGCTGACATGGCGTGGAAGATATTTAATTCAAAATGTGTTTCTCATTGATTCTGGTACAAATTCAATGTAAACGTAGATGTAAAATAAGGAGTTAAAAGTTTTACAGGTGTCTTTTTTCTCTCTAGAGCAGGTGGATGGGTTAATAGAACCAAATTATTGAATATTGTATTTGTTTTGGAAAGAACATCATCAATGTACATGTATGTGAAATAAAATGATCAAGTTTATCTGACCGTCTTGTTTTAACAAGTGACTGACAAAATTTCGACTTTCATAGGAAAATATTGAAAAGTTAACTATGAAAGGCAATTATCTTGTGCCAGAGGAATGTCGACAATCAGCTGTAAATCCTATCCCAACATTCAATAAATATGTTGTCAATGCGAAAATTGAGCATAGTGACCACTTGCTATTCTGTGTAGTATGTTTTATCCTCTGATTTATTCAAAATATGCCTGAATGTATTTAAAACAAAAAACTGTATTGTGTAAAGGATAGAAATGATATGGATTTTAATAGCCTTTTTCAGAGAATGGTTCATATTATGACAAAAGCCGATGGGACATGTTTTGACAGTACTAATGTTGTTAATACTCTTTAAGCATGCATCATTACTGTAATAATACACAGATGTTTTTCATATAATATACCGTAACTTTTTAAAATTTTAACATTATGGTCTCTTGTGTTCAAAACCATTTTTCCTAAGATGTTAACTTTTTTCTGTTATGGGCAATTTACTAGTATCAGTTTATTTTCGTTTATGCTAGCTTACTTGACAAACAACTGGGTTTGTTTTTGTAAAATAATAAAAAAATTAATGATTCTGTAATTCAAATTTTTAATTATGATATAATAAAAAGTGTAAATTATTATTCACGAAACATAATTTTTATATCATATTATGGGTTCTAAATAGTCATCTTTATCAAAATGTTCTTTGCATGGATGTCTTTTTTCTACATTTGCTGCTGCGTATTGTACTTCCACATCCGGAATAGTATGGTAGTGCTGTTCCGGTACCAAATAACCTTGGTAATCCAACGTGTCTTCTGATGTATTTATTATCTCCTCATGACGGTTTGCTGTAGGTTGTAAAACGTTTTCAGACAATTCTTTATATCCAGACTCATTTATCTCTTCGTTTGTATCTTCTATTCCGGTATAATTTGAAAATTCGGTACCAGGTAACCTTTCATTAACACTCTTTAAAATTTCTTGATATATTCGTATTCTGCAAAAGTATGTTTGTAGTAAGTCATTGGTACCTTATTTTATGTTAATTTCCTTAAATAACAACGTTAATGAAGTTAAAGAAATACCATTCTCATTTTGATAAACATTGGAAAAGTTGAAATAAAAAAGAAAATATAACTACACGAATTATAAGGTAGTGATTACTAAACATCAGGAACATATCGTTAAAGTGACACACAACACTGTATACTAGACTATATATGATATTGTTAAGAATATAATGCAAATGTTTACGTTGTGTTTCCCGTAATTACGTCTTATGTTTATGACGTTTCTTTGTACCTTTGTATGGGCGACTTTGATATAGATTTTGAGCATTAAAGCAACACAACGCAAAGTATCGAGTTTTATTCGTTTATTACATTACAAATATAGGGCAAAGATAGCACATGTGTAAACTTTCTCAAATATGTAATCCCAGATGAATTATTGTTCGTTTATTAACTTGACTTACTTACTTTCGAAATGCGTTGATACTGATAATAATCATTACAAACATCAGGACAAAAACAAGCAAACTGACTTCTATTATAACTAAAATAAAATAGACATTTTTCTTCATAACAGCAATAAATGAAATTATTTTAAAATGTAAACACTAAGTGTTACTCTAATTGTTGTAATGACTAATGACTGATTATTGAAGGATTTAGCACTACAGTGGGTTTTCTAATTTCTACCAAAAGTACAATTTTCAAACA
This sequence comes from Mytilus trossulus, assembly GCF_036588685.1. NCBI lineage: Eukaryota > Metazoa > Mollusca > Bivalvia > Mytilida > Mytilidae > Mytilus > Mytilus trossulus. Next base: position 60,194,020 of record NC_086379.1, on the reverse strand, counting down.
AAATGCCCTTAACCTATATGGTTAAAAAGTAAAATCACAAAAATACAGTTATCTGAGAAGACGTAAAGTATCAAATGGACAAATCGTAAGCTCGAACACATAAAACAGATGGATAACAACACTCACATTCCTGACTTGGTACAGATATTTTCTCAGATAAACTCTTAAATTTTAAGAGTCAATATAGGATGAACGGATCATATAAACCGGAGGGAAAATATGATACAAGCCCAAACAAAAAAATAAAATCTAAATTGAAAACTACGTTCAAACTTATATATCTATATTAAAGGCTGCTACACTTATCTTCGAAAGGCTGTTAAAATTGAATAATAAAAGCAACAGTGGTATACAGGTGCTCAACGTTTGTGAAGATTTGTCTCATTAGCAATAATACCATATCTTTTCTTTTTATATATTCATAGACACTAGATGTTTTATCGATTTGCAGAAATCTCCAAAACAATATTGTCGGCGTGTTATAAAAAATAAATTATAATGTATGTGCTATTTGAACGGTTTGTATTTTATAATACGTTAAAAATATTGTTTTCGATATTTCTGCGAATTGATAAGACAAGATAAAGATAAATCTACTCAGGTTTGTGACGTCTGATTGGTTACACAGACAGAGATACAATGGCTAGAAGAACGGAGCATTGAAGCCTCTTCGAGCCATTCCTTCCTGAAACAACAATAAGAACAAGTGTCTTCTTATGTATTAGCTATTAATATACCACTGGATTCAATTAATTCGTTTATATAGTTGTTATTCAATTCTGCCGCTAACGTCTTTAAAAAAAATCTAGTTCATTTATATCATTTCACTAACGAGACTTCGTTCTTTCAGAAATTATTCGTTTTGTTTTTATTTATTTTTTAGATATGACGCTAAAACCCAACTAAATAGTTGTTTTCATTGTTTTCGATAATCATTCTATAATCCCCTTTGCCATTTTGTATACATCTGCATAACAGCTTACCAGCTAAAGGAAGAGTTATGAAGCGTGGACTTTTATTGGGTGTACTGTTATCGATTGCGTTCCTTTTATCTAAAAATATAAGAAATACTATAAAAACACTTAAACTACATTTTTCATGGATATAATATATGAAGAATGTTTATTTTATCATTTCTCTATATTGTCTATTCCTTACACTAACATTTGTTCCCCAAAAAATTAGTCTTGTTTTTAACCAATTTCTAATCATATTTCGTGCATATGATGTTCAATGAAATTCCAAAAGATATGTATATAAAAAAATGTTCAGTGATTAATTGAAGGTCTTTCAACATTATATTTGTAGATAATTAATTTGAAGCTATTTGTGGTTTATTCAAAGCTTCTATTGGTGTACAATCATATGTTTCTTCTTACTGATTCTGAAAATATATGGTTGTATATACATTTGTCTTAAATATTAGAGACACATATTATTTCAAGACTCTGTTTGGTGACCTTCTGCTGTTGTTTTGTCTATGGTCGGGTTGTTGTCTCTTTGAAACATTCTCCATTTCAATTCTTAATTTTATGGGGGTTTTTTTCTCTAAAAAAAAAAAAGGAGATGAAATGCTGCTTCCGTATTAAAGAAGGCGACATCCGGTGTTAAGGTTATTGTATGGTGATATGAAATGTATATATGGTTTCTTGAGTAAATGCTCTGCCGGTTTAAAATTAAAACCGAGGAAAACACATCAAATATAAAGAGTCCTCGCGATAATGTAAAGCTGCAATTATTTTTACGGGAATACATAGACATTTAACAAGTATGAATACCAATGAGACTAATTTCTACAAGAGAACAAATAACACATGTATTAAAACTAAAGGTGTTCAACTTACGGCCTTCAAAAATGCCCGACATAACAACATGTAACTGCTTTACGTACAGAATAATGAACAAAAAACAAATATGATTGAAAGATACAAACGACAACCACTGACCAATGGTCCTAACTTGGGAAAGGCACTTACAGAATGTTGTGCGTAGTTAAACAAGTTTGAAGGCGCCAGCTCTTTCCTAACATTGGATAGTGGTTTATCAGTAAAACAGAAGTACAAACTATATATCAAAATCAGATGAAAATACTTCTATGAAACAAATACTTCTAATAAAAAACACAGAGAGGAAGTAGCAAGGTACTTATACGTCCCAGTCACAAAAATACACAGGGAGTACTCTCAATTAAGTTTGAAGCTAATAACAACTAAGAAATTAAAATTAAACATCTCAGACTAAAATATTGTTCAGTACACATACCCCATTTAAATTATTTAGTGTACAAGACGGACCATGAATGTGTATGTGTATGGTAATATAATAGATTTTATGAATTTGATCTACTGATTACAAACACAATAGTAATAACACGTTTGTTATTGCTCAAGTTTCCCTGATACTTGTTCGTAATTACTCTGACAAATAACGGTACGATATAATGAACGAAAAAACGTAAGTTTGCAATTTGAGGAAATACTTCTGTTTTATTTCAAATGATTATTTTATCTCCAATATCTCAAATGGATTTCAGTTTCATCAAAAAAAAAATATCTCTATAATACAAACACTACTGCATAGTCATGATTTACAATTGATATATTTAAGTAAATATCATAAGTATACATAATTGTAAACTTTCTTCTTTATATTATTTTTAGTCATAGAAAGTTTAATAAGAGGAATATAAAAGTGATGATCCGTAGACTATAATTATCTGCATATCAATTACTGGTTTGAATCATTATTTCAAGATACAACACACGTTTATTTTAATTTCGAAATGGTCATTGCTAGCTTATAGCAGCGTTTTAATGGTAAATTGATGATAAACAAACAAAAAATATTTAATCAATTGGATTAGCAGTGCCTAGTAATGAATTATGTAAGACTGACAGTAATGACGCTTTACATACAAAAGTTGGGCTAACAATTACGAAACATGGTAGGAAATTCAAAAAGCACTGACCTTTTTCTGAACATAAGAATGGCAACTTCGTATTACAATTTTCCACAGTTAAATAATTGTTCGTTTCCACTGTCGACACTGCAAGACACGATTCTCCATCTTCTTTGGTAAGTTTACCTGCACATATGAACATAATATTATCATCGCATTTTTAAATACCATGAGCCACACGACGTATGAGCAGAATCTTGTTTCCTTCACTGAAAATCGTCAGTTTTTTAAGCAATGGAAAAAATGATTATAATCATGATTCCTGTATTATACTTAAAAATCTATTTATGTTATATTACTTCATATTCATCAGAAAAAATATTATCGGTCTAAGGGACGACATCAAAAGTTCAATGTAGGATAAACAACTTAATTCAGATAGTTTATTCATTGCCCCCCCCCCCCCCCCCAAAAAAAAATCCGCACCACCCCACCCTCATAACGTAATTTGACAAAACATGATTGACCGGTAGGGATATATCTGTAAAAATCGATTTTAGATATACAAAACTTGCAGAGGTTTAACCCCCCTCAAACTATTTGGTTTAATTTTTTTTTTTATCCTACATCGATTGGTGTCGTCCCTAACAGAATGATGCATTGAAAAGTAAAAAGATTATTTTTTATGTACTTGAAAATTATTTGCATCACAACAACTGAAATCAACACTAAAAAAATTCAGAAGATTAATACAAGGAAATGTTTTTATCTATGATAAATGCATGTTAATGACAACACTGACAACCATTGCATTATGATTGACAGAAAAATATCGAAGTAAGATTTGAACATTTTATTCAAAATAGACTGAGAGAATAAAATATATCTAAGAATGGTTTGGCCTCTTTAGTCACAGAAGATTTAGAAAGAACAATAAAAAAAAGAAAGATAGGCATTGTTTGTTCACAGAAGATTGAGAAAGAAAAATACAAAAGAATAATTTGAGTACTCTATTCCCATCGTTTGTTTCAATTTTGAATTCAGTTATGTTTGTATGTATGTTTATATGCTTAAATAGATTTTGACTGCTTGCCCCCGGTGTTTGTCACGTTACCCAAATATGTTCAATTTATTTGCCCTCTCAGATATGTGTTTATAAATTAACCATACACAACTGTCTTGAAAGGTTCAGCTAGCTGAAACATGATATATAGCAAACAGATCAGGTCAGAAATAAGCAACTGCCTTAGTAACATATTACACAATAGTATACAAAACAAGACAACAAATATATTACATAATTACCAGTAACAACTGTATGTGTTCTGAAAATCGGAGTCCAATAATATGTTTCTGCAGTAGCCTTTTTTGGTAGTGTATCTTTTTGGTACAGTATGAAACTTTTGTCTTCCAAACATTTTTCTTGATAGGCATACCATGATAGTTTTATTGTAACAACTACAATAAGCATTAAAGAATTAAATGTATATACAATGTATCAAACTATCAAACAAATTTTAAATTCAATCATATTCATTCATTTATTATCAACTCCATACACTCTATGATACGATGGTGTGCTTTACAAACAGAAGTATGTAAGACAGAAAATGAACATGAGTGCCATTTCTTTGAAAACCTAAAACTGACTCACTAACACTATGTAATACTTTTTAATTAAAGACGCGTGACGCTGTTTCGTGTATTTATCCACATAGACATATATATTCCAAATGATACAACTTCTATCATGAAACGGTTACTTTTGAATGTTACTTTTCTAATGATATTATCTTGGCATTTTCCACAAATGAAAATTCGTCCATACAAACTCATCTCGTTTAAAATTCTTTTCGGGGTCGATCAGAACACAATATTTGATGTCAAAAGACGAACAAAGACATGGTTGATCCAACAAGTTGGACCTAAGTTTAAAAATAGTTTCTCAATTTATCGGCATATTAATTAGGAATATAAGTCATAAATTATGTAAGTACTAAAGCAGTGACGACTGATCTGATGATGTAATCGGTGACCTATAGTCCACAAGCACTAGAGGAGACTGGCATTTCACATTTCAAGGAAAGTTTATTAATATGGTGCGTCCAATTTATATTTACCTGTCCCAATAACAATCATAAAAATGTGAAGACCAAGAATGATCAAGAATGTTGAATACGCAAGGTTATATTACTATTACGATAAATAATAATAATAAATAGACCTCACATGAATTATTGTTACATCCATATAAATAGTTATCATTGCAGTCACTGACAACAAACTTGCTTTTGTCTTTGGTTGTTGTAAGACACTCATTTTCTATGTACTTCTTTGTTGGGTTCGTGCTTAAATCTGCAAATAAAATAGAGTATTGTTATTGAAGAACAACATTAAACTAATTTCAACGGTGTTGAAGATGTTGAGTATCGAGTTAAATTGATTTTTTAAATTAAAAAGAGTAAAATTAAAATCTAATAGGAGTGACTGTAATGCAACTTAAATCATATTGATGTTTACCTTCAACAAATGTAAACACCAGGGCTGACCGACCGGAGCTACAAGGAGTGTAGCTGGCGTTGGTACATTGCATCCTGCAGTCATTTATATCACCATTGATTTCAGGTTTATAATTAGTGCAGTAGCAGCTAGAGTTCTGAAAAAACCCACTCATATCTACATTTTATATAAAGAATTTACAAACTCAAATGCAACACAATCGGTTGTGAAAGAAAGATAATAATGACTTTGGAGAGTCATAGAAAATGTATGAAAGATACTTCTCTTAAAAAGTAAACAGTGACTAGTTATTCACAACGAAACAGCAAATTACGTATAGCCTACAGATTAGGCGATTTATTCACAATTAATCTGCAAAGCCTTTGATATATTTTTAGCTATTTAAACTTTTTTTAAATCTAAGAATTGAAACGGCACATAACATGCAGTTGATTACACGTAATTCTAATATTTTGAGACATTGCTAGATAAAATGATTGTATTTAGTTATGGTCACTTCTTATTACAGATTGGGTTTTAAATATACTATAATTTTCAATCATACATAAAAGGTAATGAGTAGCACCAAACAAAAACACACTATGTACACATTCCTATCAATGTTCTTCACTTTTTTGCATTTACTGATAACAAACCTTAATGACAAAGTGTGTAGCAGTTATATAGTCAGAACAACGTCGTAAGCAGTCTTCAGTTGTTTTTACATTGATCCCCGAATTCATATAGGAAAGACTTCTGCCACATCCTGTCAATTAAAGAAATAAAGTAATTCCCCGAGTGTCTGACTATGTTTTTTTCTCTCTCTAATTAGCATCGTAAACCAATATACAGTGCAACTTGCCTTAACCGAAACCCTTCTTAACTCGACACTTTTTTTTTTGGTCCCTTAGTGCATCGGATAATACAGGTTTCCTTGTGCTCGAAAGGGAACAATAAAATCAGTGAGAAGCTACAAAGTGCTGATTTTTTTTATCCGAGAGAGCTACAAAACCGAAGGTTCTTAAAGTTGAACTAGATAATAATTTGAATATTTTATGGACAGCATAGTGATTTTGATAACAGTTACTAGTATATATTTGTTTAGGAGCCAGCTGAAGGACGCGTCCAGGTGCGTGAATTTCTCGCTACATTGAAGACCTATTGGTGACCTTCTGCTGTTGTGTTTTCTCTATGGTCACGTTGTTGTATCTTTGACACATTCCCCCTTTCCATTCTCAAATTGACGTAATATTTTGTAGAACTTGTGCTGCAGGACTCCTTTTACTCTATCTTTGAGTTATCATGCTGATGATATTTGTTCTTCTACATAATTCCCCAAAGAGAGGCAAACAGTTCGTTAATATAGTCATGCAGAAAATTTGTTGATAAAGTCTACCTTGAGGTTTAACAAATAGGTTGTCAATAAAAGAGGGACAAAAGATACCAGAGGGACAGTCAAACTCATAAGTCGAAAGTAAACTGACAACGCCATGGATAAAAATGAAAAGGACAAACAGACAAACAATAGTACACACGACACAATATAGAAAACTAAATAAGCGTCAATTAGTTACTCCAGTATACTGAACAATTGTTCCTCTGTGTAGAATGTTTTACGTTTGTGTTCCCTAGTAACAATAGTATGTATGGTATGCAAAAGTAATAAATTTATGTATGGCATGCCAAAGTAATAATTTGATAGCGCATGCTATCATTTTCAGGTTGAAAAGCATTATGGATTATGTTTTTAGACCATTTTTCAATTTCACATTAGGAATGGTGTTAAACAGAGATGACCAATCAAAAGTTTTGATAGAACATATTCCTCCACTGCTAACACATTATTTTGTCGGTGTAATGGACAGTTTCTTAGTTAAACATGAAGATGAGCCGACAACGTACCGTTGTTTGTACATAATTTTGAGAGGCATATAACTCTCAGGTATCAGATACAAACAAACAAGCAAAACCCTCCAAATATTCATTTTTGTCAAATGAAATGTTTCGTATGTGGAGTACCTGAGTGCTCAGTTGTTCTCATTCTTTTACAAGATACATGTAGTAGAGTAGAACGATTTACATATACAGACAATATTATTAAAAAAAACTTGTGTTAAAGCAATTAATTCATGTTTTCAAATAATCATTCTGAAATTGTAGTAATGGTACATTCACAACACAATGTATTTGTTAAATATAAGTCATAAGTCTTACAAAATAGATAAAAAGTGGAGACAATTTTTTTCGGAAGCTATTTTCTATTTGCATTACGGGAAACTCTTAATGGTTATTGTACTGTTAAAGATTGGAAACACTGATTTTCCCGGAATCTAAACTTATTTGGACCCATTGTTTACTACTAAATTAATAAAAAGTATCATTTATATGAATCGGTTGTTTCAAATTTAAAATGTTTACAATTCTCGGTTCAACATATGTTTTGTTAAGTCGACTACTTCTACAATTTGGACACGTGACGTACCTATAAACGCAGCCCATCTTGTGTATTTAACCACTGTTCCTGTCCAAGCCTTTTCTACTCCCTTATACACCACATAGTCTGATGATCTATTAAATACGTCATCAGTGTTTATCATTTCTATCCCTGGAAGTGTGCACACCTGGGAACCTGTAGTCCAGCTGCTTTCTGGGAGTCCGATGAAGAATGAACATCCTGCCAATGAACAGGATGATCAAGTCTACATCAATTTGCATTGACATTAAAAGTAATAAATACCATACATTGATATAAATGCATTTAAATAATCAAAAGTAACTGATTAAATAGTTTGTTTAGATTACATAGGATAACATTTTTATTTCAAAATAAATGAGAAACCTTTACTAGTTTGATCACCTTTGTTGTGCAGAATTTGAGCAGAATTTGAGCAGAATTTGAGCAGCATCTATATTTTGGTGACTTGCAACAATTTAAGATTCGTCGTTGTTAAAAATTCGAAGGGTTCACTAGTAAATTAGACCTGGAACTGCTACTCTTATGAAGCAACAAGCTGCTTGATGAGATTCCTGATGTTTTATAATTTATATACTATTTTGTGTTATGTGGACATTTCTTATTTGTTTTTTGGTTACTATGTGCTCTGTTGTAGGTGTTGTTATCGGAAAAAAACCACTGCCACTAACAGCAAGATTATCAAAAAAAATTGGTAAATGTCAATTATATTGTATTTTTTACATTAATAGTAATTTAGTAAATAACCTACCAGAAAAGGAGATTAAACTGCCCAAAATATTCAACTGCATTATATTATTCATTTCTATTTCATAAATATCTATATTTTGATGAATTGTATTTTAAGTATTTCCTTGTATGACTTCCTGAATGACCGCATTATGCCGTTAATTTGGTCATGCATGTATTCACGACTCTAATGTTGAGTGACAAAGAGGGGTGGTTGATTTTTTTTCGTAATCCGTTATGTTTATGGTTTCTTTTAGTCATTAATTACTAGATTAGTCCTTTGTGGTGCATATATTTTATCATTTATATACTAATTTAAGATTTCAAGAAAACCAGGGGATATATGCATCAGTTCGGAAGGTCTCTTCTTTCTTATATGGCTTTAAAAGTATGTTGGAAATTGGCATACAGAAAGGTGATAACTGTACGATTCGGGACATACCTGTTTTGTAAGAGATTAAACTTAAGATAAAAAATTTGGATAGCTATGAAAATTGCAAAATTTGGTTGAACAGATAGAGACTTTTAATTGGTGGTCTGATACCTTTAAGAGAAATGCGGTGAAACATCAAAATTAGAAAACAATTGTTTTTTTTTTGTCTTAACTGATCATTTGAAATAATAGTAGTCACATTTCAATCTTTTTAGGGGCAACATGTCACATATTGCAAATTTAGAGCCTAAAACTTGAGTTTGTGCTATTTTTAGCTTTTCCCACCCTGACAATATGCTTCAATATAAAAAATGTCCTAAATTGTTATAAATGCACAGAGAGTTGTTTCTGTGTTGTTAAACATTGAATCATAGGTTGTTTACTACCCCCAAACAAATTTTGTCATGCAGATTTGATGAAATTATTTGATTTTTACCCCTTACATCATTGCGTCATCCTATGTACTTGGCAGATAGCGTAGCCTAATGTAAACACTGCAGAAACTCACAAAAGTACCATTTATTATTCCAAATGAAATTTTTATAACTTAAATTTTATCAACTCATGTAAACAAAAATAGTTAAATGACCATGACTGCACTTTTGATCAATTTGTAGTACTTTACTGACACCAGATTAAAAAAAGGGGGGTCAATATTCCTTGACACTTTAATACCTTGGATTTTTTACTAAATTCATTGCAAAAGTTGTGAAAAGTCTTTAAAGTAGTAGAACAAACAAGGAAAAATCAGCAAAATGTTACCTTGATGTTGAAAGTTTATGTTCCTGTAGCCCTAAATGAAATTTTCAAGTATTTTCTATCAAAGTCATACATTACAGTCCGTTTAAATTGAGCTGTGCAATTTTTAATATAACTGCATTATGCTCAGATAGGCTGTTTTTAACTACCAACTAACTAAGGATTAAGAATAAAGCAAAACAAATGATTTCTAATCAACTTTTTTTTCTCTTTAAGGTGTCACACCACCAATTACTCCCTCCAATTTAGAACGTATGTGAAAGTAAGCCTACTCGGACAAACAATAGTGCATTTGATGTCATTGTTTACTTAAACTAACCAACAAATTTGCAGAAATGAAACTTTTGGTGAAAGAGAAATATATTAAGTAAAGGCAACAGTAGTATACCGCTGTTCAAAACTCATAAATCCATGGACAAAAAACAAAATTGGGGTAACAAACTAAAACCGAGGGAAACCATTTAAGACCATTTTGAGCCAAATTTACTTGTCTATGAGTTGACATTAAAAATTGAGGATTAATGCGCTCCATAGTATACTAATTTAAGATTTCAAGAAAACCAGGGCTTATTTTTAGGGGTACATCAGTTCAGAAGGTCTCTTCTTTCTTATATGGCTTTAAAGGTATGTTGAAAATTGGCATGAAGAAAGGTGATACCTGTACGATTTAGGACATAACCTGGTTCGTAAGAGGTTAAACTTTAAAAGATAAAAAATTTAGAAAGCTATGAAAATTGCAAAATTTGGTTGAACAGATAGGGACCTTTAATTGGTGGTCTGACGTCATTGTCAAATTATTCCCTATTGTAGTTTTTTTTAATTAGTAAGACTTTCTAAGATAACAATACGAATACTGAATATTTGGACTTAAAATAAAGCGTATAGGTACAGTTTTCAATTTGTTAGCGGGCATGACGTAAAACAGCCAATTAAAGAATTGAACTTTTTTGGACAATGCTGTTGATAAAAAAAAACTTAATTCCAGGACCTGAATATTACCAATAGTTGAACAGTTCCAGGTCGACGGGTTCAAACAGAAAGATTTGAAAGCAGAGAAAACTGTGTATCCTATAATAGGCACGACTTTATCAGATGACATTACCAATACTAAAATAAGGCTTACGCATAGTTATATACTTTAATTCAGTCATGGACCCGCGATATCACGGGTGTGTTCTAGTATATTTCATAAACAGCAGAACTTACCGTTAAAAGTCGTATAATGTATCAAAACAACCAGTTGTACAGCAAGATTCATTTCTCAAAGACAATTTAGAGGTTATGATGTATGATTCTTTTTTGCAATAAAAGAGTTAGAACTTGAAATACTTATTTTCTGTTCCCATTGATTCATTCCAGCCTTTGCATTATTGAAACTATTTTATGACTATATTTGGCTTGTATTGTATGAATTTACTATTTTCTATGGACACATTTTTTAATCGTTGGCGTATCAAAGTTCGAAAAAGCTTTAACAATATGACAATTTAACGAGTGTTTCCTGATCAAAGATTAATAATGTCAAGTTTAGCTGTTGGGAAGTCCTTTTTGTCTTTTTTATGTCAATAAAAAGTAAAATCACAAAAATACTGAACACAGAGGAAAATCAATTTGGAAAGTCCATAATCACATGGCAAAATCAAAAAACAAAACGCATCAAAAACGAATGGACAAGAACTGTCATATTCCTGACTTGGTACAGGCATTTTCAAATGTGGAAAATGGTTGATTAAACCTGGTTCTATAGCGCTAACCCTCTCACTTTAATTACAGTCTCATCAAATTCCGCTACATTTACATGATGCGTTAAATAAACAGTCACAATTAATAAAATAGTCAAATTATGGGTACATCAGTCATCATCGTATAACAATTTTAAAAGGAACAATTTAAAAGGACACAAAAACATCTACTATCTACGAACACATGGATTGATATGAGTCTAATTTATCGTGTTCACTAGTTTTTTTCTGGACGATACAATATCAACCAGAAATATCGTATCAAACATTTGTAATACAAATGTAATAAGATGTAGTATGATTTCCAGTGATGAAAATTCCATTATATACCAAACGAATAAGAAATTACACAGCTAAAAATTAAGAAAAGGCCCGATATTTCTATTTAAAAAGGAACAATAAGTAACAAACGTTACTGAAAAACTTAATTTTTACTGAGATAATATTGGACGTTGTCTCGAATAAATTTCGTGCAAAAATATTCCACAAAAAAAGAGAAAACAGCATTCAAATTAAACTCGAAATAAATCAACATGTAAAATAAATAAGTGAACTAACTTTCATAAATTTCATTTGTTTCATTTTAATTTGATTGGGCTTTTTTTTTCGTGTGAAGTAGATTCATTTTCAATTTTTAAAGTCTCCAATTCTACCCGTCAGGGTATGTAATTTCAGGGAAATAAACATTTGAAAAATTAGCATTCTCCCAAAATATGAATAGTCAGCGCTGTATAAAATCCTTGCTCTATTCCTGTTGCTATTTACGATTAACAAACAAGGTAACTTGGATGCAATTGATACCAGAGGTCGATGCCTTGAGAATATAAGAGACCATTTGAACAAATTATAAATTTAAAAACATAATATTTGTTTTATTAAGTTGGCTAGTATGTTTGTGATATTCATATCAATATTTATTTCTAAGATGTCCATTTGAATGTACATACACACATATATTTCAATCAAATAATCCACACTAAGGAAGGTGTCTGTATATACATTTTCATATAATTATAAGTTAAACTAGATGATTTTGTTTTTACTGTTCATATGATTGAAATAAGAATTACATTTAGCAATACTAGCTAACATACAAATAAAACAATTATAAATTTTACAACGTAAAGTAATTTCACATGAAATTCATATAAGACACCTGATATATTGATATAAAGAGATCAGGTTGTTATATGCTAAGACTTAATAAAAAGTATTTAAAGAGCTGCTACTCCATCAGTAGATGTGACAAAAGTTCCCTCTCTTGATATTATATGCAGTTGATTTCTTTTTTTTTATATTTTTGCTTGACATAAAAAATATGATTGATTGAGTTGCTGCAAAAGGTACCAAGGGGCTGTTATAAGATTGTGCGCTTAATGTATGCAGTAATAGGTATTGACCTTCTGTTGTTGTCTCTTTGACACATTCCCCATTTCCATTCTCAATTTCAATTGTGAAAATTGAAGGTTTTTCTTCTGTGACAGAAGCTATGTTATTTACACAGTCCTTTGCTAGTCTGAAGCAGACACGAAAACCACATCGTTAGAATTGACTGAGTTTCTGTTTTCAAAAGCCATATCATTTCATCTCTTGAAAGTCTTAGAATTTTGGCAATTTTTAGTTATTTCTTGAAAAAGATAAATGTTGTCATCAATTATAGAAATCGGAAATGATTTTCATTCTTCTTATCTCCATAGTAACAACTAGTTAAAATACTGTCATTTAGAAGAGTATCCTGATTCTTTCCGACTAAATATAACCGGAAGAAAAGTGACTTCAGGAACTTTTACTATAATTTGCAAAGTGCTTTTTAGGAACTCTCGTTTTTAATTGAATATGTATATGAACTCTCGTTTTGAATAGTTATATGAACTCTCGTTTTGAATATTTATATGAACTTTCGTTTTAAATTGAATATTTCTCATTTTAGTTTTAGCTGAATATTTCTTCAACGTTTTCAATCTGAATTATAATGTTTCTTATTTCAAATATCCAAAGAGATTATAGATTTACTATTTTACAACTTAATCCGATGGATGTCAAACGTGCGAGATAATACATGTATCTAGCACTTGAACTACAAAAGCAATTATCGCTATTTTACTAAGTTCAGCCGGAGGACAATAATCCTATTATTATTACATAACATTGGACAACTATATCTATATTTTATGAGAACCTTTTATAATGTTTTAATACTCTTATCTTTGACTTTTTATGTTTTGTAAACTGTTGCTTGTAGAGTCTTCCCCTAGCTTTCGAACTGTAAACTTGTGTTAATAAATTTGTATATATTTTTATACGGTCTTGCGTTTAAAGCAGCCATAGTGTCGATTATAGACCTACAGACTTTAATGTAACCCGTGCCGAACTTCACGGACTCATGCCGCAAGTTCACGGGGTTATAATTGGGAAGGATCCCACGATTACCATAACCTTTGCAGTCAAGCGAGTGTTTTATTTATGAACTAGTCCCAAAATACGAAAATTTAGAAATGGAACTACCGAAATTGGAACTTTTTAACGCGTTCGAAACAGAAAATGCAGACGTTTGGATAAAGAGATACGAACTAATGTGTGAGTTTTCAAAGTGGGATGATGTGCAAGCCACAAGAGCGTTTACGTGTTTTATCGACGATTACGTGTTAGCATGGTACATGTTATTAGACAATGAAGACAGAAACAACAAACAGATATTGTTCAGAAAATTCACGGAGCGCTTTGGGAGAAAGAGTATAGAAAAAGTGGGATTGTGGAAAAATGCGGCCGATTTAAAACAAAAAGACGACGAAACCGTTTCACAGTTTATATCCAGAATCGAGAGACTCTGTTTTCTGGCTGGTCAAACGCTAATGATGGAACAATTTATTCTTCGTGGACTTAGAACAGAGTTTGTTGTTCCGTTTGTCACCGCAACTGGTCTCAAACAAAACTTTTCCGTAAGTGAGGCCATAGATGCCGCTTTGCTAGCAGACATCACCATGCAGCTAGTATCGAAACCAGAACCAGTCACCAGTGCTATAGAGGACAATCATACACCACAGATCCAACCCAGAAGTGAACGTAAGTGTGATACATACTGTCATAGTTACGAACATTTTGAGAATGCACATTTTTACATTACATGTACCCCTATTATTTTAATATATTTAATCTAGAACCGCCCCTAAATATATTACATTAGAATAGAAAATCCATGTTTTATCATAGTAGTGCTAAGTTTCACAAGTCCCGCATATACATAAACCAAAGACAGGTTATGAATTCTAGAAAGAGTTTCCCAATCCAAATATTTTTAATCTGTTTGCAATTACAAACTGTTCAAGGGCCGATTGTTCAATAAATGTAAAAATAGGTTCTGTTTTCGATTTTCATTTTTACATTTAGAATTTATTAAGAACCAATTTCATTATTCTATGATGAATTACCACTTTTTTCTGAGATATTTGCCAATGGTAGTAAGAACACCTCCATGAATCAAGCTAAAGTCTGTGTATCTTTGTTGTATCATAGAACCTAGTGTTTTACACAAGTGAAGGTTGTAACTTTGAACAAGGATCACTGACTATAGTATACTGAAATAACCACAATTATTGTTTTAGTTGTCGTTATTGTATCATATAATACAACATGCTATAAGTAGGTAAATTTACACGTTTGAGCTTGTTCATAAATGGATTATCGGTGGTGTAACAAAATCATTTTATAATACAATTTTGGTGCGAAACAAGAATGCAAGATGGACTCGTCATCTGTCTTGTGGTCTTGTTTCCGTTGGGTGTACAGGAGTGACGACCTGTATACTACAAGTCAGAAAATGCATTATTATGTATGATCAAAGCCTGCTTACAAGGTAGAAATACCCACTGATGATCTGATAATCGGTTTAAATTCTTGATAGTATTTTCGAAAAACTTTCAGTATAGTGTAGTTTTGTTTGGATCATAAACAGGCCAATACTAATTATTGCCAACCCCTTTTTATTTTCCTCCAATTCTTTGAATATTTAGTCCTACTTTTATGATTATAGTAAAAGCAGCCGCAATTTGTTTTATAGATCTATACATATAATGGAGTCATGCTCTTTTGAGTTGTTAAGTTGAAATAGACATTTTAGTATATTTATGTCAGGAATCCCCCTATACTCAGAGTGTTTTAGTATATTTAGATCAGGAGTCCCGCTCCTCAGAGCGTTAGTTTACTTATGTCAGTAGTTCCCCTCCTCAGAGTATAGTATACTTATGTCAGTAGCCCCCCTCCTCAGAGCGTTAGTATATTTACATGTATGTCAGTAGTCCCCCTACTCAGAGCGTTTTAGTATATTTATGTCAGTAGTTCCACTCCTCAGAATATTAAGTATATTTGTTGTAGTCCCTCTCCTCAGAGTATTCAAGTATTTTTATGTCTCCCTCCTCTTACCCCCTGCGTATATTAATGAAAAGGTCCAATATATGTGCATTTTCTATGTTCGTGATGTTTTCAGTATGTACACACTTTCAGCAACCAGAAAGAGGAATTACCCATAGACGAATCACCCATAGACGAATTTACCATAGACGAATTACCCAAAGACGAATTACCCATAGACGAATTACCCTAAGACGAATTAACCGAAGATGATAAACCCAAAGACGATTTACCCAAAGACGAATTACCCATAAATGAAATAACATTACAAACCCAAATACGAAACGTAGCAATTTGTGCTCGGGACGAGCACTTCGGGGAAGTAGTGGAGAATATAACCGGAAGAAAAGTGACTTCAGGAACTTTTACTATAATTTGCAAAGTGCTTTTTAGGAACTCTCGTTTTTAATTGAATATGTATATGAACTCTCGTTTTGAATAGTTATATGAACTCTCGTTTTGAATATTTATATGAACTTTCGTTTTAAATTGAATATTTCTCATTTTAGTTTTAGCTGAATATTTCTTCAACGTTTTCAATCTGAATTATAATGTTTCTTATTTCAAATATCCAAAGAGATTATAGATTTACTATTTTACAACTTAATCCGATGGATGTCAAACGTGCGAGATAATACATGTATCTAGCACTTGAACTACAAAAGCAATTATCGCTATTTTACTAAGTTCAGCCGGAGGACAATAATCCTATTATTATTACATAACATTGGACAACTATATCTATATTTTATGAGAACCTTTTATAATGTTTTAATACTCTTATCTTTGACTTTTTATGTTTTGTAAACTGTTGCTTGTAGAGTCTTCCCCTAGCTTTCGAACTGTAAACTTGTGTTAATAAATTTGTATATATTTTTATACGGTCTTGCGTTTAAAGCAGCCATAGTGTCGATTATAGACCTACAGACTTTAATGTAACCCGTGCCGAACTTCACGGACTCATGCCGCAAGTTCACGGGGTTATATAAATTCTAAAATGGTGTGATGAAATTTTGTGATGATAAAGCTATGGGATTAATTTCTCGAATCATTTCACGAAATGACTTTAAAGAGCCATTTCAAGATGTTTTCAGTATACAAATATAATGTAATGTAACATAAAAATATCTAAGAAGAGAAATCTGGAATCAAGCCAATGCATAGTGTACGTTCACTCCGGAATTGTATGGTAGTGCTGTTCAGGTACCAGATAACTTTGGAAATCTAACGTTTCATCTGATGTTTCTTATATCTTTTCATGATGTTTTATAGTAAGTTGTGGGGAGATGTCAGACAATTCATTATACGCTGAGCCATTTATCTCTTCATTTGTTTTATCAATTCCGGTGTAATTCGAAAATTCTGTACCAATTAAACTTTCATTAAATCGCTTCAGGTTTTCTTCATACATACGCATTCTGCAATATTAAAAATGATAATTCTTTACGGTTGAACATGGTACTTCAAACAAATAAAAACAACAACAAAATATACTGATTTGAATACATATATACAAGTAAACATCTCATCAGCTCTAAAGACTGTTTTGTACATAATATATTTATTTCAACAGTAGAGGAGAAAGTGGTTTTCGTTTCTAAGGCGTTAGAAACTAGATATGTTCTTTGGTCCCAATCTTGTGTTTAAAATTAAGTTATCGATTTATCGACTAAAGATTTTCGGTAAAATCGCAAAAATAGTAATATTATATTAGATAAATAAGAAATTGAAGTATTATTCTCTAACTTCACTAATAATATAACTTAGATACCTGAAATGTTTCAATTATTTGAAAATTATTCCTTAAAGTTTACTTAAGGTGGTACCCAACACTTTCCCTAAAATTAATTTGGCTCGTTTAATTTTCATAAAATTTTGACAAAGTTTTTACTTTGACCCCTTTACAAAATTAAGTTGTCGGTGATTTGATAGTTATATCCAAACTCACTTCAAAGAGCGTTTTGAGAACATTAAAACTGTATCTATTGAATAACATCCTATACCGCAGTCCTACTAGGCAACGATTGCACTACGATCTGTGGAAAAAAATGAAAATTTTGACGATCGTAGTGCGATCGGCAGGTCGAAGAAAGGTTTATTACAGTTGTGGTGAGGTCTTCATGATCGTGATGAGCGTGACCAACTATGGCCATGTTTAAAACAATCATGATGTGGTCGTGTTGAAATCAAGTCGTAGTTAAAGCGTAGTGCAAGCTCAGTAAGGTCGTGGTAAGATCGCAAAGGTCGCTGTACCATCGTAGCGATATATAGATATGATATGAATGATATATAGTGAACACGATGTTTACGTTATTGATGGGAGTGCATACATATAGTAAGATCGTAGTATAGCCGTGGTAAGAGCGTGCTATAATCGCAATAGAAGCGTGGTAAGATCGTGTTGCAATTAGATAAATCGTGGTATGGTCGTGGTGGGGACGTGATGAGCGTAGAAAGATCGTGATAATCGTAGTGAGGTCGCAAAATAAGCGTGTTGAGAACGTGGTATATTTGTAGCGGTATCGTTGAAGAAGCGTAATGAGGGCGTAGTAGCATCGTGAAAACAACGAAAATTCATGCCGCTCATACCGCGACCTCACCACGATCTGAATTTACGAGCGAGGTGCGAGCGTGGTCTAGTGGGACTTGTGCTTAATACTCGTATAAACACACTAATATTCTGCTTTGAGTTAATCGCATATACTTGTGATCGATTATCTATTGTTTTTCATACAGATTTGACAGACCGAAAATATTACCGGTTTTATGAGAATCTCAAATATTGATGGAGAAATTGTTAATGCACTGAGGATAGTGGCATATTTTTAAAACATTGCGCTACAATCCTGATATTAAATAAGGAAATATTTTATGATTTTAATGATAAAACTATCAACCAAAATATCAATAAATATGCATACAAATACAGGCGAGTGTATAATAAACACTTGACTTGTGTGTTTGTCGTCTCATTTAGTGAATGTGGACTCGTATGGCTATTAATGCATGCATAGCAGTGGATTTTCGTTCCCTTTAGAGTTCATCCTATTTGCTTGGTTTTTGTTTTTTAATTAGATATGAATTTTCTTATACGTTTATTCGAACATATGATATGTAAAAGAAATATATGTATACTCTTTCTGGAAGTCGTTTTTGTATATTTGTATACTTTACAATTTCAAAAATTTACCACTCAGTGATTTACTGCTCAATTATTGTATAAATATACTAATTAGTCTAGACAAGAATATCAAAATGTTTGATTGTCAATTTATACTCAGATTTTCATCAGCTTTATTTCAGGGACGAAATATGTGTCGGTTTGCTACATGCGATTAAAATTTTAAAAGTTGTGTTCAAGTTCAAATCAGATTAAACTAAGCGCACGATACGCTAGTTGCCCTTTTAGCTTGTCTTCATGCTTTAAATGATTTTTCACCGAATAAATTTCCTTGGCCGTATCCTAAATTTGTTTCAAGAAGAAAAAATCCACAACTGTACAACATCAAATCAGAAATTATAAACAAAACAATAGGGCACTTAGTTCAATAGATATAAAAAAAAAGAAAAAAAAAAAGTCACCATAGTTTCATCATAACTGCTGAAAGCATTTTTGATTTATTATCCTAAAAATTGGAAAAAAACCTTTTTATTTTTAAGAATAAGACTGCATAAAAACAATATGAAATTTGAAATTTATACAAATCATAAGGGATCTTACATCAATATATATAAACAGTTCACAAAAGTTTCATAAAAGTTGTTGAGGCGTTTTTATACGATAACAGGAAAAAAATCCCCTTTTTTAAGTATAAACATTCATAACTGGAAAACGTAAAATTTGATATTTTATAAAAATTGAAAGGGAGCTTAAGTCAACAGATATAAACATTTCTCCAAAGTTTCATAAATTTTGTGAAAGTGAGTGATTGTCCGAAAACTGGAATAATCCCTCCTTATTCAAGCATACACAATTATTACACGGAAACGTTAAATCTGAAATTTATAAAAATCGAAAGGGAGCATACGTCAGTATAAATAAACAATTCACCAAAGTTTCATTAAAGTTAATGGAAGCATTTTTGAGCTATTGTCCGAAAACTGGAAAATACCCCTTTTTTTAGGATAAAACTTCATAACATGGAAACGAAAATCTGAAATTTATAGAAATCGAAAGAAAGCTTACGTCAATAGATATAAACACTTCAACAAAGTTCATAAAAGTTGGTGGAAGCAGTTTTTTTTATAGTAATTTTACGAAGTGTGGACGACCGACAGACGGACGAACGAACGGTACGACGGTCCAAAGAGTGGACGCCGGACGGACGGATAACTGTTACCATAATACGTTCCGTCTTCGACGGGGTATAGAAAATGATACAAAAGCGAAATAGGAAGTTGAATGGGACAATTTATTCTCAAATCAGTTTTACTTAATGCTAATGCTACACGTGACAACATTTTTTTTAGTCTTAAACATAAAAAAAAATAACTTACCAGATGTAGGAAGAGTTATAACATGTGGAAATTGTACATTTGGTGTAATGTCGTCGATTGGTTTCTTCTTTCCTAAAGTCGTAATGATATCAGATTGATTGTTGGTTGCTTTACGCCGCATGAGCACAACGAGGCTATATCGCGGCTATAATGCTATAAGAAGCATATTGTATCTACACTATATTTTAAAATGCTTATGGTGTACGGTTCCTGTAAATTGTTTAACGGTGCATTAGCTACGAATTCGACTAAAAATGTAAAATAATATTTCGCTATAAGTAGTTTTTTGGTTCAATTTCGTCTAAATAAGCTGACTCGGCCAACAAAAATCATTCTTGTAGAGATAAAACGATAATAATTATACATTAATACAAGAACATTAAATAAAACAGACCAAGAAAAAACAATTGCACTTGCCACCAACACATTCATTTCGATATTTATGTTTTTTTTATATGGATGGCCGTCAGCAATCTTCGGGGGTCATCTCGATTGATAAACACATTGCTTCTTGTTTAAAATACGTACCAGATGTTGATACAATAATAAAAAAAGTTGTGTTTCGAACGTCAATTTTTTGGAAATTATACAGATATTGCTATATAGGTCAATACCATCGTACATACTTAGCGTGTTGCTTCAAAGACATCTTTTCATACTTATTTAAGGTGGTACCCAACACTTTCACTAAAATTAATTTGGCTCGTTTAATTTTCTTAAAATTTTGACAATGTACTTACTTTGACCCCCTTACGAAAATATAAAAATTTCAAAAATTTTGAACCAACGTTTTTGTCAGAAAAAATACACTGGTTATATAGCAGTTTGACAAACGCCAATTTTGATCATTGAGAAGCTTAATATTCCCTTTACAACACAACGTAATTAAACGTTTAGCTGACTTTACAGAGTTATCTCCCTGTAGTGTTAGGTACCACCTTAAAAGCCAGAATTTATGTCTAGAAATTGCTAATGTAATTTTCAAATAATATTGTTTTCAGAGTTACGCTCATCTATCATTATCCCTAAAATAAGATTTTTTTCAAAAATAGAGACCAAAATGTGTAAGTTATCATTATTGCTCTTGTGTCTTTTTCTCTGTTATTTATGAGGTCATTTAAAATATGGTTTATCTTATGTAAAAACCAAGTCATGGCAAGAGTAAAATCTCTTTGTTCCTACTGTACTATAATCTGGATAATGTATAGCAAAGGTGTGCATAACTACCTTAGATATACTGCACAGTTCAAATCTTATTTTACCTTATGGGGCGGTTTTTGGATTTTAAAAGGGGCGTTATTCTATCAAATAAAAATAATATCCCCGAGTGTAGCGAGACGAAAGACAATATTGACGATTTTAAGCTAAAACACGATACTTTGTCCAATCAAAATGTTAACGACCTGTTCGCTACCCCCCCTCGAATCCGCCATCTGCCTTTAAATTACGACAAAGTTGAACTTCGTACAAACATCGTAGTTTCAAAATAGGAAAAAGAAAGGTTTCTACCTCCTTAATTCTTTTTTATATCTAAGCTGGGACATAAACTATTTTATTATATTTTGTGTACAACGTAAATCTAAATCAGTGTTTTAAAGTGAAAAAGATAGTTGAAACAATATTTGTTAATTTCTGCCAAAAAAGAATTGTATCTAAGAATATCCGAATAAAAGAAATCTGTTTTAAATAAGTTTCAGACTCAAAGGAATTTATAACGACTTTTTGAACATCTCTTCTATAAGGGAACTATTTTGGGATCGAATTTAATGAGGACCATATTTAAGTTTGTTTGTGGACGTGTCTTAAAAAGTAATACAGTAGATACAAAAGGGGGATGCGGGGAGTAAAAGGTTTTGAAAGAGAAACGCTTTTTTCTGTTTGTTTAACATTTCAAATTTTGGTAATATAATATCTTCCTCGGTTCTTTTTTTTTCTCTGAGCATATCATTGAGGGAAAGCAATTCAAAACCAATTAATCTAATTTAAACTCAATAACCCTTGCAGTTATGTTTTGTTTTTTATTCATACACCGATTTGAAAGTCCACAGTTTGTCAAATCTTAATCGTCACCAATTAAATAAAAATTGGGAATAAATTTAACGAAAACAATAAAAAAAAAAATATAGACGTTACGCTCGATGTTGGTGACGTTTTCTGATTTCACGTACCTCTGACCAATAATCGGCTTAAAATAAGAAAAATACCGTGAATATCAAATGTTTTTTTGTGTTAAAATCTTCGGAGCACTTAAAACATTATTTTTACGGTGGCTTATTAGTTTTTATTAACTTTTGTCAATAAGCTGTCCAAAAACAAACGAGACAAATCATATGTTTTTGCGTGTAGACGGGTAACATACTAATATTGTTTTTGAGGGTTCCTCCTAATTTCGGATACCCACAAGTAAATAAAATATAAAAATTGTATACCATATGGAAGAGGAACGTTAGGACTTAGTGATGTTATATTTGTATAACGCAATTGACACAATTTTCGAACCGAGTAGACCTTGGAAAAATCCATTTCAGCTTGTAGACACTGAAGGAAAAATATAAGCCCTTTGCGGCATAACAGGTGAGAATCGATCGATAGCGAGATTATTTGTCATCAAAGTCTTTATTTCAAATATCATTACGTAAAATAAACTTGAAAAATGTTTTAAAAACATTGATTCCCAATTTAAAAGAACGAATTCAATGAGAACTTCGACATCATAATCAAAATCAAAGCCCCTAAAACACTGTCACAACAACGTTTAAAAAATACATGCTCTACTTGAAATTCTCAATACCGAGTAAAAATATGTAAAGCATGGTATCTAGTCAGAAAATTCTACATGTCCAGTAATCTAGAACATCTGAACGGCATTTATTCATATCGCAGTCTCTTTTTTAGCATACATAAAATTATATTTTGCATATGAGTCCCCACAGGGCTCCCGTCACAAAACTTTTAACTCACGTTGAAACGTTATTAATTTTGATGGATTTTAAAGAAAACGAAGAAAAAAACAGGATTGTGCATTTTAAAACGGAGATATGAAGCCAATTTGATAAATTCCTAATAAAAAAGAAACGGTAGTATGCATTCGTTTATATTTTTGTCAATTTATTTCGAGTACTAATGCGTTGGAAGGGTGTCTACCAAAATGTCACAAAAATGGCATCTTCAATTTTTTTCTAAAATACTAAAAACAAGTTGTTACAAATCTTTATAAATAAGTGAAAACTGTATAATTGAGAAGAAAATTTAAGCGATAATCGGAAATTCTCAAACCGAAGGAACATTTCGATATAAATAGTATAAAGATAAATGTAAAAATTATCAAAATACAGTGGGCACATGGTGGTCTACCAAAATGTCACAGCGTCGCTTATTTGACGTTTTTGACGTAAACCATTAAATGTAACCGTTTTTTTGCATTATGGCGTTTTTGAAACGTATTTATTTTGTTATAAAAATATCTAAAACTTAAATTCGGAATCTATTTTTTCTTTCAAATGTTTTTTTTTTCTTTCGTGTCATTTTTTGTTAAAGCTAATGAAATAGAAACCCAGCAACAACAAAATTATACATGTATATACAAAATTAATATCTTCAGTGGAGATAATCGCCTGAAAATGTACAGCTAGCATATCATACATAATGGATATTCGTATCAATTAAAGTATTGAATAAGAAAGTTGAACGTTGTGTATACATTATTGTCGGCAATGGACATTTGAGCGCATTGACAGGACATTTGAGCGAAAAAAAAAGGACGTTTGAGCGCCAAAGTATAGGACATTTGAGCGCCTAAATTTTAGGACATTTGAGCGAAAATAAGAATAAGCGTAGGACATTTGAGCGAAAACAAGTCTTGGATAGAGAATTGTCTTATTGGCAATCATACCACATTTTCTTACGAATATAGTTCATTAAATGAGGAGTTTACCAACAAAAAGATTAAAACATATTTTAATTGTAAAAAACAAAGCACTAAAAACAAAGCACAGTCATAAAACAGGAGTTTACCAACAAAAAGATTAAAACATCTTTTAATTGTAAACAAAGCACTAAAAACAAAGCACTGTCATAAAACATAAAACTCGGCAACGGCATTATTTACAAGTCTGTTCGGGCTTGGAACTTATATCCCAGGCTTCTGACATAAAAATCCCTCGTAATTTCCTGCTGGCAGTATTTCGAATGCAAATCCCGGAGATTCTGTTCCTTCTCCTTTTCTGTTCGGCTCTGCGGTGCATCAATGTTCAAACTCCGAATTTTTATGTAAGTCACAGATTGCAATTTGATAATAGTGTCAAGGAAAGTATAAATTGATGGATGACTGTGATAGAACTGCTCGTTATAATGGGCATGAAATGATTCGGGCCCATTGTTAGTACGTTTTAACGAGGATGGAACTTCGGCCCAGAGATGAGGGGGAAATAACGATTCATCTGTTATATAAGTATCAGTCAGGTAATCTGCAAATTCTATACAAGGCTTGTCGTTAGGTACAACGGCCATAAAATCTTCTACGAAACAGTCGGCTACTTCGTCTGGAGCTAAAAAGGCTATCCCAAAAATCCCTTTAAGCCATTTACTAATGTCTGAATCAAGCTCTTTGTATTGTTTGACTAAGTCCAACTTTCTGGATTTTTCTGGAGATCAACTTAGGATTTCACTTACATAAACCAGCCAGAACCGGTCGAATTACTCGGGTGTGAAATAAAATAAAAAATATTTATAACTAAATCTTACTTTTTTTTCTTACTTTTAAAAAAAAATCTTTATTCGTGTAAAATTATCAGGGAAAATTTCGCTCAAATGTCCTGTCTGAAAACTCAGGTAAGGTTAATATCCCGGCGCTCAAATGTCCTATGAAGTCGGCGCTCAAATGACCCTATGTGCTTTTTTCTTTTTCGCTCAAATGTCCTATGCCCATTATTGTGTTATTACATACATGTATACGAATACGGACACACGGACACATACCAATATGTAAACAATCATATACGGGGATGTTATACGTAGAGCTAATTGGATATTAATATTTCCAAACATAAGTGGAATTTTTTCCGTTTTTAATATGATTGATATTTTAAAAGTATATATGTTTTAAATAAAAATCATCGATACTTTATGTTGCCTTACATATATGTTGACGAAGAAAGTTTTGGACCTTAAATCAACATGTTGGATATTTAGGTTGGTATGTCAAATATTCACCTCAACATGTCTGGAATATTTAAGTTGACTTGTCCACTAGTAAGACTTAAGTTCTAATGACGAAGACAAATGCAATTATAGGTCATTGCATTGATACCCTAGTAGAATCTGTAGCCGAATTTGGATATAAACAAATAATTATGAATTATTATGAAAGATGACAAAGAAAGGGTCCGCAGTATGCCGCAGGTGGACAGATATTGCAAGGAAATTTCAGATATGTTCGGCTGTATTATAACTTTTTTAATTCACGCAGTCACGATTAACAACACCATGGTCATATGCTTGCAAACAAAGAAATTCTAAATATGTAGGAGAAATTCCTAGAGATAGAAAATCATTTAAACCAATAAAGGGTATACGGACCATATATCGAGAAGAAACAAAAAATCTAAAAACGGTACTAGTTCGAACCGTGTCGTGTTATTGCGACGGATGCCTTGAGCGTGACTATTGTTTGTTTACTGATTCTAGTTGGCATTTCGTTGGAAGACAAATTTTTGCAGTTTTCTGTGATGATGAGGAAAATTACATCGGGGAGTCATAATTATGTTATCAGGAGAAGAAACTAATGAGTGGGGTCAACTTTCGGCATTCTTTTTCTTTAGGGGTCCCAACACTTATAGAGCATTACTAAACTATTTAAAAAACCCAAATCTTTCCTTAACCCATACCTAACCGTAACACTCGCCCTAACCATAAATCCTAACCCTAACCTAAAACATCCTCTAACCTAACAATTACCTCTAAAGTATAGGGACCCTTAAAGTAAAAGAAGGCCCAACTTTCCCTGAAGGAAGATCTGTAATTAATGGACATTATTTCAATAAAAAAAAACATCACGGTTTACAGGGCAATCTTTCGAAAAATCAAAAAGCAATTGTCACAAGCGCTTCCGAATTGTATGTATGCAAAGACAATATTTTGAAAAGAAATACACTCGTTTTAACCGAAGAAGAGAATAAAAATATTTTGGATTGTGTTAATTTATTTTAACTGCTTCATTAATATTCATTTGACATTTATATTGTGTCACGGCTTCGTATTGTGTCACTGCACAGGATCAGAGCACTACATAGAACTTTCTCAATATTGATCCAATATTGTCTTAAGCAATAATATCTATTACATTGAAGATTTTTTTTTTGATTTTTTTATTTCTCCAATTGATATTAAAAGAAGTGATTTAGAAATGTATGACGCGTAATTTATCTTTTTTCTCGCGTTAGATAAATTTTGTATTAAACAATGAGTATTTTGTTTGTGATATTTTAGAGAAATGCAAAATTGAAAACTTTACTCGGGAGAAAATCACATGACACTAAAGTACATATTTACTTAAATTGCATTCTAAGGAACAGAAAATCATTTCGTTGAGAAATAAAGAATGCGCCAAATGAGAACAATTAAATAAGATACAATCAACGACAAAAACAGTTAAATGAGATAGAGAAAAAAAACCCAGAAAAACAAATACAGAACAAAGTAAAACATAAAATATAAAATTGAGAATGGAAACGGGGAATATGTCAAAGAGACAACAACCCGACCAAATTAAAGAGCAGACAGCAGCCGAAGGCCACCAATGCAGCGAGAAATTCCTGCACCCGGAGGCGAGCCTTTTATGACCACCCCATTCCCCAAAAAACCAAACTTGACAATCAAATACTGTCGTCGTAAAATTTTGACAGACATTTTA
This sequence comes from Mytilus trossulus, assembly GCF_036588685.1. Lineage (NCBI taxonomy): Eukaryota > Metazoa > Mollusca > Bivalvia > Mytilida > Mytilidae > Mytilus > Mytilus trossulus. Next base: position 60,166,672 of record NC_086379.1, on the reverse strand, counting down.
AGTCTTACAATCATTGAAAATACGCAAAAGTTACTTTGTGAAACTACTTTAAATTTGATATAAAAATAAATTATACCGGACATCCCTACAACCATTTTTAAGGTTAAAAAAAAAAGATCAAGTATTAAAAAAAGCTAAAATTGTAAAGCGTTTCTCCTCTTCAGTACGGTTTTCATAATAAAAAAAAACTTGTTTTTTTTTCAACCAGTAAAAATTGTCTTATCGGGGCCTTCAAATCGCAATTTTAGAATGAGTCTAAATATTAAAAAAAATTACCCTACAAGAAACTTTCGTAGGATCCGTGGATTGCGGAATGGCGTCAATTTTTCTGAAACGTTCACGTAAATTGATTACGTCATATGTGTTAAAACAGTTATTGGCCAATCAAATCGGTATATGTAATTTAATCTGCACAGCACGAGATGACCCAATAACCAAAACTCCTACGTCTTTCGGGTTATTGGGTCATCTCGTGCTATGCAGATTAAATTCCATATACCGACTTGCTTGGTCAATAACTTTAACTTATTCGTTGAATTTAATTGAATATGATACATTAAAGCAGAATATATACAATATGTATGCATTGTCAAAAGAAATGGAGAAGAACATTGCACACTTACTTGACTCGGAACACAGGAATGGAAACTTTGTTGAACATTCTTCCACGGTAAATTTATTTGTATCTGCTTTCTGTATTGCAACACACAGATATTTCCCTGAATATGTTCCTTTCAACAAATAAGGTTATCTTATATTTTGAATAATTTTAAAACCATTCATAAGATAAAATAATGTAACGTTAATGAGACATCTACCCAACAAAACACACAAAATACTTTGGACGTCAACTTACATTTATCGTTTATGGTAGTATCGGCTCTTAAAATATTTTTTCTCATATTTTGGCCTCGACTCTCACTTAAACTTTAAATATCCAGAAATGTATATGGTGTTGTTATATTGGTACGGATGGTGTAATTACTACCGCTACGCTAGGTCGATATATCTACTTGAATACAGCCTTATACTGGTTTTACACAGTTATATTTTAATGTATAAATCCATGTAGCTATATATATATATATGACGTCAATTTTGACAAAACTCATAAACAGAGGAGCGTTGACTCCTTAAACTATACCGAATCCCCTTTAAATTGAACTATAAATCAAGAACTTGCACGACTGCAACTATATTCAAGCATTTAAACAAAATTGTATGTATTCAGCGGATTTCTCCGGAAACAGTACTTATGTTTAATGAATATTTGGTAACAACAGAAATTAGTCTTTTGACGAAGAATATTCAGAATAGTTTAAACAGTAGTAGTAAGAAGGCAATAAGTTGTTCATATACCATAAAAGTAATAATCGATCGAGTTCAGGTGATTTTAGCACTCAAAGCTGTAAACATGAACTTATTATCGAACATGCGTGAGTAAAAAAATAAAACGAAGTACAGTGAAAGTGTATCTACCAATGATATGGAAAAAGTTAAACAATATTTTACATTTATCTGAAACAGCTGTATGTGATCTGAAAATCGGAGTCCAGAAAACTTCCTTTTCTTTAGCGTCTTTTCCTGTAGTATTTCTGTTATATAATACAAAACTTCCATCCTTCAAACATCGTTCTTGGTAGTCGTACCATGATATTCTTGAAAACACAGCTACAAAAATCAGTATGAGGATGATAAAACATATATACCGGCTTAATCAATTTTTGAATAATCTTTGTATTTTCAAACCTTTCGGACTCGAGGACATCAATGACAATTCCCTAATTGTCGAAATGCCTATATGTTGCAGTAAAATTTGTTCCGAGTAAAAGAGGGACGAACGATACCAGACTGACTGTCAAACTCATAAATTGAAAATAAACTGACAACGCCATGGCTAAACATAAAAAGTCCAACATACAAATAATAAAGTACAGAAGAAACAACATAGAAAACTAAACACTAAGCAACACGACCCCCCCCCCCCCCAAAAAAAAAATGCGGGGTGATCACAGACTATCCGGAAGGTAAGGCTAATCCTGCTCCACAATTAAATTGAGCACACCAATGAAAAATAACAAATCACCTATCGAAACGTTGATTTTTAAATTCTCACACTACCAATGGAAGCATGACATTTTCTTATATATAATAAAAACCTTACATGATGATGTGTATTTACATCCGTATAAATATTTTGCATTGCAGTCACTGATAGTAAACATGGTTTTTCTTTGTTGGTTGTTACACATTCTTGTTCTATATACGTATTTGTTGTTGTTATGCTGATATCTGCAAAAGAAACCAAAAACATTGGACTGCTAGTAATGAACCTGATAAACGTAAGTAACATAAATTTTGTTGTTCAGCATAGAATGTAAATAAGAGACTGTCAAATAGACAGCCAACCGGATATTTCTGCATATATATGCTATTTGCAAAGGGACCCACAAATAGGATAAAGCAAAATACAAAAAAAAAAAATGGTAAAACCAAAATCAATCTAAATATCATGTTTCGTTACTTAACGGTCTAGAACTCAACAAACGATAATAACGACTATCGGGAAAATTAAATATGGCCTTTATTTAGTCATAGGAGTTAAAATATCTTTATTTAAATAAATTTTGTCTACGCGTTTTCAAGATATTACACGGACAGAAAAACACACTTCGTACTTTGTTTCACTAATGAATGATCTACTCGACAATAAAAAAAGACAAAATCGTGAAAAATTTAATTGACCTTTGTTCTGTCACAGGTAAAGCATATTTAAATTAAAAACGATTCTGTCAAAGCGTTTTCAATTTATTGCACGAACACTGTTTGGAATCCTCCTCTCAGCCGCGGCCGACGGTCGTATATCATCAACTCAATAACCAATATTTTCTTTGGGAAATCAAGGTAACATATAAAAGTTATTTGAAATCAGTGAAAGCGAAGAATGTTACCGGCTTACAAAATATCTATACCTTCAACAAAAGTAAACACCAGAGCTGACCGACCGGAACCACAGGGAGTATCGATGGGGTTGGTACATTCTGCCCTGCAGTCATTCATATCATCACTGATATCAGGTACATGGGAAAGACAGTAGCACCTTGTACTCTGGATATTCAAAAACATATCAATACAAGTAATTAAAATAGGAAAACAAAATGTTTGAAACTCATACGACAATGAAATATGCAACATATAAAAAAAAGTGTGAACTGATATAAAGACATTGTACAATTTTACAGAAGTAACAGGACTGGAATCAGAAGAGAAGGAAAGTCAAAATTGAAGCACAAATAAATTCATTTTATCGTTTAATCAAATATCAGACGGTATTGGAAAGAATATGTTACTTTTGTTTTCATTTCCAAATTTGTTGATCTTGCTGATTATTTTTGCAATTTAAAGTTTCCATTCATCGGTTATAGCTATCCACCAATTAAGCCAAAACGGAGTCAGTTTGACAAAAACTTTTTTATGTTTGCATCCAAAATATTTCTATATACAGTATACACAGACAAACAGACACACAAACGCTAGCGCGATATAAGTATGTTAAACAGTCCTTTCAAGATTCTTGCTTCACTGATGTGGTACAAAATTTATAATTGGTACCTATGATTGGTTTATTTCCTCTGACGTCTCCATTTGATAAAACTTACCTTCATGACGAAATAGGACGCAGATGAATAATCTGAACAATGTCGTAAACAATCCTTAACAGATTTTACATTTCTTCCAGAATCAATAGGTGAACATTTTCTCCCACAACCTGAAAAATTAAGACATCAAATCAAATTAAACTAATTTCTACGGTATGTTTACGCACATAGAACAAAGTTTAGATGCCGACCGTGCAAGGGCTGTATTTCCAGTAAAGCTAGTTCGTTAACATTTGGCTATTCAGAAAGAACCATAAACATACACGAGTCTATGTCGCTCACCTTGATCCACGGACATTTTCAACAATCATTATTAATCAAAATCGTTGACTAGAATATACTTCACGACATAATCATTGTTTTAACGGATCTGATATCGATGGTTTTTTTTCTATGTACAGTCGTATACCATTTTTCTACTGATTATAGTTCGCCCTCTCCCCCCTCAAAAGTAATAGACTAAAAACCATTCTTCGAGGTTTTATTAGAAAAAGGATTGAAGATTTCAACATTGTTGGTCTTTTTGGTGATCGTGTTGTTCTAGTCAGTTTTTTTAAAGCTTCTCTCAATTTTTTCGGATTTTGCCAAAATATGCAAGACAATAATATTTGCTGTCATTCTATGGCAAACATTTTACCTTTGTCTTTATCTTGTTTTGTTCTTCTGTTTTACTTACTTCAGCTTCATTTTTTTTTTTTTTTTTTTTTTTGCATAGTATGGGCAATTTAAAAGACCGTTACGATAGTAGATATATTTTGTTATTCATTTTAGCTGCTTACATTTTTTCTTAATTTGCAATTGTTTCTGCTAAATGTGCAAACATTGAATCAAATAATCATCATAATGACTGTAACTCATAAATGAGTCTTGTTGGTAATTTGTTATGTTTATATTTTTCATTCATTTTATCACCGGTCATTTTATCGTTGGCGAATACATGTACTAGTATTCAAAAGTCGGCAAATTCACAATTTAGGGAGCAGGACCTCCTTTGAAATAGTCGATCAAGTATTGCTGATTATTTTCTCTAAATATTTTCACTTTATTACAGTTTTCAAGATACTAGTCAGACAAATCAGCTTAATCAAATACCCTTAGGGTGAATATGGTTTCAATTTGTCTAAAAAAAAATTTAAGAGCCGCAGATTTTTGTAAAAATTAGATGGACGATGAAGACTTGATATGACGGCAAACGGATGTTACTGAGGCAAATATCCCACTATTTCTTACTTGGACTGGTATAAAATTTTGAGATAATTACGTCTGAAGCATATGTACTAGTTTTCTTACATGCATCTTACATTTACAATTTTAACAGCGTCATCGGCATGACATTCTGCTGACAACAATCATTTTCTAGCTTGTTTTTGTTTGATTAAGATGTTTTTTTTTTTGTCTCAATCCCCCTTAAAAAAAACCGTGAATCAATTTAAAAATCTATTCGTAACGATTTAAATACTTTGATGATTTTATCTAAAAAAAAAAGAAATTTAATAACTGAATTTCAAGTTTATTAAATTTTAATCGTCATTTGGCATTTCTATAGTAACAAGATATGAGTCAAGGTAAGTGTGTTCTTTTCGTTAAGTAAACAGCGAACCAACAACTTCAAGTAAACAAACAGAATATCACATTGGATGAAGAAACACATAATGACAAGCGTTCGGGTAACAATACTTTCCAGAAACAACTAAGAATGTTTAACAATAATAAAATATGTTTAATACTAAAAAAACAAAAAAAGAATGTTTAACAATTTTATTAAAAAAACTTTAAACCAATATAGCGGTTAGGGTATTTGTCAGAATGGTCTAAAGATATTACAATTAAAAAAGTAAAATTACAAAAATACCGAAATCCGAGGTTCAAACCAGAATTCCCTAGCCAAATGGCAAAATCCAAAGTTCGAAAAAAACATCAAACACATCAAACACATCAAAAACGAATGAATAATAAATGTTATATTCTTGAATCGATACAAGCATTTATATTATAGCTATCTAAACCTGTTACGTGTATGGCAGTTGCATAAATAATATTATGTTGGCAACGATGTGTGTGAACAAAACATACAAACATAACAGGTAAAATTGTCAAAATAGGGGTACAAACAAGTCAACATTGTTTTATAATCTTAATCACTTTAAAAGCAAACAAATATGTAATACATAGTACTAAAGAAAAGAAAATATCATTGTATTCAGTTCATTGTCCTTTTGTGGCAGTGACACTACTGCTACCAATCTTCAAAAATATAATATGAATCATACAAATATACAAATAGTATTTCCCTATTTCCCCGACCACACTGTTACAAGCCATATATAGACATATATCAATACAATTTGTCTTTCTTTCAGACAAACAATGTTAGATCTGTAAATTTGCGGAAGATTCTTTTTTGTTCTTCCCTGGCCGGGATTCTACTGAGATATTGCTGTCCATATCGCCTTTTACTATTCCTTGGTATATTCAAGACGCGCAAGACCACTCGACCACATAGGTTCTACAATAATAACGCTTTCTGTGGTCGGGTGTTACCTACTCTCGTCAGTTTTTATCTAGTGTCGTAACACAGTACAAAATATATATGGCATGAAGATGGATTTTTTTTGTCTTTATGTGTGTATTTCATAGATGCTTAACTACTTTCTAAATTACTGTACATATTATTAGGTATAATCACACACACACACAAGTAACTCTCAAATATTTGTAAGAGTACTATTATTATCTCATACTCGACATATTCCTCAAACTGTCTAACATGTCATGATATGAACGCATAATCAATATTTTTGACAAACCTATAAAAGCTGCAAACTTCGTGTATCTTATTACTGTTCCAGTCCAAGCTTTTCCATTATGCTTGAATAGAAGATTCTCTGATGACCGAAACGATATGTCAGTGGTGTTGATGTTCTCTATTTCTGGTAATAAGCATGCCTTGGAACTCGTTGTCCAGTTACTTTCTGGGAGTCCGATAAAGATAGTACACCCTGAAACAATTTTAATTTGGAATTATACTAACCGAGTAGAACAGAAACATATATATTATAGCATCACATTTGTGTTACCCTACAAATAGCAAGAGAAGCATACATCTACCAAAATAAAAAAAGCTGTACTCCTGTTGCGGAATAAATGCGGTCTAGTTTTGTTAGTATGTTTTGTTGTTTTAACTTCACTGGGACATATTAACTGCAAGCTAGCGCTAGAATCCTAAGTATCGTGACAAGGCATATTTAAGACATCTGAACTTGCAATTAAGGATCTTGGCTAAATAATTTGTTTTGTCTTTTAGGAGTTTTTGTATGAATTCTGTCTCATAAGGAAAACTAAAGAGATGTCGTATGGTTTTTCAATGAAACAACTATCACTCACAGTTCAAATCGAATGGATGTAAGCTTATTAACAGCTGTATGGTTTTCAACGATGACAAAAATCCATATCGCATAGCGGCCTTTAGGTAAGAGACCCAGACATGAAAAATATAAAATAACTCAACTGAGAAAAATAACAGCCTAACCTATAACAAAACATTTACAAAAAACGAATATGGTAGGAATACATGTACTAACTACTACCAATAAACTACATGATCCTGGCTCGGAAAGGCATATAGAAAATAAGACTACAAGATAGCAAGTTGATCAATAGAGACGCAAAATTAGCACCCCTTAAAAATCAACTATTTGTTGAAAAATTAAACTTACGAATTCAACGAGGATATTGACAATCAATAATAGTTCGGGTTAAAAAATCTTCTTTGTATCTTAAAACAAAGGAAAAAGTACCAAAGGGTCTCTTTATTGTTCCAAATAATTCGAAAAAATGCGCCAATAAGATATTTGAAGATATCAGTCTGTCGAATTTTGTCTTCTATGTTGGCAAAAAGGCTTCAAAATCGTATTCGAATGGTGGTAGCCGATGCTCAAATAGACCATACGATATGTGGATCTGCGTACCCTTCCGGAGCACCTGCGATCTATCCTATTTTTGTTGAGTTCGTGTTGTTTATTCTTAGTTTTCGACTTTTGGTCATGTCTACTATTGTTTGTCTGTTTGTCCTTTTCATTTTTAGCCATGACGTTGTCAGTTTATTATTATTTCGATTTGTGAGTTTGACTGTCCCTCTTGTATCTTTCGTCCCTCTTTTAACTATCATTTACAAATAATTTTATTTGGGCGTCTTTTGTAAATTAACTGTATTTATGTGTGGATTTTGTATTTCAGTTAAAACTGCATATCAATGATGCATAAGCACACAATTGTATATGTTGGATCCTAACTATTGCCACGTTATCCAAATATATATGTTTTGGGTTACCCATTCAATATATTTTACAACAAACTACATACCAGTAGGAGTTTAAGCTAGCTATTAAACCTAGTTGAACAATCCATTTTCGTTGGGAATTTCCTGTACCAACCCTATGACAACTTTATTTCAGTTATTCCTTCTGTTGATTTCGTAAAGAGTTTCGTTTTTTGTGTTTGTGAACCTCCCTTGGCAGCTTTACCTTGGAGGTCGTTTTTCTGTTATGACTGTTTTTCAAAACCTTTTACATTTAGTAAAAAAAACAATTTTGATGATTTGCAGTAGTTTAAATATACTAGAGATGTCTCGAATACACATTAGTAAACGTTAGCTGCAGCCGCGGAGTTCATTATTTTTCATTATTTTTGTGTTTTTACTTTTTACAGGCGAAGAAAAAGGATCGAGATATTAGAAATCACTACAATTTTTATCTTTTCTGTTTGTTTCAAATGGTATTTCTTGTCTCCAAGGAGTATTTGGTAAAGTGATAGGGTAATGATTTTTTTTCAGGACAAATTTGAATGACAAATCGAAATCAATTTTAGCATTATTGAAAAAGGCAGCTGAGGGTGGAGCAAACAATTTTTTTCTAGCGTCAAAAACATTTTTTTTCTCCACTGAAAAACTGTAAACATTTTTTTTTCAAAAAAAATCCATACTTCTTACTCATATTTATTTTGATCAAAAACATATGGCCAGTATAGGTTAAAGACCAATCATGTGCATGTTGATGATGTTTCGCCACTTAAATTAAAAAAAGTCTTCCATAAGTTTATATCTGAGACAATTTCCCACAATAAAACAAATGACACATACATAAACAGCTATAGGTCATTTAAATTGAAGGACCAGTAATGGCTTCTATTATAATCACCTTTCATTGATCATTGATAAAGTATTTTCATGACCTATTTTTCGTTTTTGATGTGGTTTGCCATTAAACTTGATTTTATGAGACACACTATGCATTAAGGTAGATTTCTTCTACTTTTCCCAATATCTAATATCCAATATCAAAATACCCTTCCTTTACATTTTTACCTGTTATGTCTGTTTAATTTGGTCATACATCGTTTCCAATATAATGTAATTTGATGCGTATGTCATACAAGTGAGAGATTTAGCTAGCTGTTAAACTAGGTTTAATCTGAGATTTTCTACATAAAAAAATACCTGTACCTAGTCAGGAATATGACAGTTGTTAACCGTTCGTTAGATGTGTTTGAGCACCAGATGTTGCTACTTGATTAGGGACTTCTCGTTTTGAGTTTCCCTCAGAGTTCAATATTCTTGTGATTTTACATTTGTACATAAACTGTATTCTTTAACAATAAGAAAGTGTTTGTTATATGTAAACAATTTTTTTTCATAAAATCAGCGTAGCTATTGTATTAATGGATAAAATTTAATATAAGAAGTTCACTTGCTCTTATACGGTATTGTTTGCATTTTTAACTTTACGAATAAGAGGCAATATTAACTTATCGATATTAAAATCTTAAAAATCAATAATAAGAAGAAAACATTCACAAAGGTTAAAATAAAATAGTCGAGGAAATCGAATGAAATCCAAAAGGATTGTGATTGGGTTCGTCGGCATGACAAACATATAGAAGAGTTTACATAAATTTGACTATTCATATGCAAGACGCATTAATTCTACATAGTACCTATTGCCAATTACTTATTTTGCTGCGGTTCGAATTCAACTCTTCAGACTAATTACTATGTGCTGATTGTAGCCCAATATTAGAAAAAGGTAGCTAGCTAGCTGCTGGTTAGTTCAGTATTGTGGCAAATTAATATCATAATTGTAAATAAATATTTCATTGTTTTTATACTTTAAGTATATTGTCTTCTAATAGGCACACTTAAAACAGTTAAATAGTTAAAAAAAAATAAAGTTTAAATTATTTTGATAAAAATTGCGATTCACTGACAAAATGAATGTTCAAATTCAGGACAAATTATTATATGAAACCGAAAATAACAAAAAAAGATAACTTACATGTACCAGTAAAAGATATCAAAATTAGCAAAACACATAATTGCATTTTACCATTTAATATGTTTTATAACCAAATTTTGAAAAATGTTTATTGCAATCATGTCCTTATATAAACTCATTACTCCGGAAGAAAAAAATAATTAATTTGATTTGGCATTTCATATTTGATCATATTTAATACTGTGTGTGTGAGTTAAAAGAAGCTTTGCGATGTTCGAAAAAAAAATACCCTGGTTTATTTGATTCTAATCTAAAATATTTTGCGTTTTTATTATCTATTTTTGCGATTTTCAGTTTATAGGCTATGTAACTGTAAGAAAATAAAAGAAGTTCCACGAACAGATTCAAAAAGACAACTGTAACGGGACAAACTATAAATCATTTCAAGATTCAAACTTTTTCTGAATCTATTGTATTTGTTACATATTTTCTCGAATTACGCTCATAAAAAAGTCATAAATCCACCAAGAACAAAACAATTAAGATAAAACAAAATCAACCTAAAAGAAATCACATGAACTGCAAAAGTCACTAGAATAGTTAAGGCTTTAAAAATACAATAACAAAACAAAAAAGAATTCAAAGGAAAATTCTAACCGGAAAGATCCTAAGCAAATGGCAAAACTTAAAAGCCCAAGCACATTAAACGAATGAATATGAATAACAAATGTCATATTTCTGACTTGGTACGAGTATTTTTTTAGTTCGAAAATAATGGATGCAATCTAGTTTTAAAGCTAGCTAAACTTGTCACTTGTATGTCAGTCACATAGTAATGCATTACATTGACAACGATGTTTAAACAAAAAAAACAGCTATGCTGTGAATTTACACTATTGTTTCAGGTCAGGATGGAGGTCTGTATCGTGTAAACCCGCTGCATTTGTTTGCACCTGACCTAAGTCCATTACCTGATGTTCAGTGGTTGTCGTTAATTGGTGTGAATCATAAGTGAATCGCGTTTGATTTTTTACATAGATTAGACAGTTGGTTTCCCCTTTTGAATGGTTTTACACTAGTCATATGTTGGTGCCCTTTATTGCTTGCTGTTCGGTGTGAGCCAAGGCTACGTGTTCTAGACCGCAATTTGACCTATAATGGTTCACTTATACAGATTAAGAATTGGATGGAAAGTTGTTTCATTTGCACTCATACCATATCTTCTTATATCAATATACATGATATCAATATGCATGATATCAATATACATGATATCAATTAATGTCAAAAATATGGGTACAGCAGTCAACATTGTGTTATAATCCCAATACCTATAAAACAAACACAATTGATTTTTCTTAATGGAAACAGTGCATATATTCATACACACTTTAAAATAATTAAATAAATCGTAGTAAAGGCATCTGTTAAATGGCCAGGTTTTTATCTATTCTAACAATTCTATCTTGGCTAAAGTTCCTATGCTGTCAGAAGAGATGTATACCCTATGATCATTAGCAGAGCAGGAAACTACTGATCCCTCTAACGAACATAAGTTTACTCCCTGCTTTGCTGAGGTTATTGCTAGCTAATCTTTAGTTTCAATGGTATGTCGTTCTGTATTATAGTTATCTTATACTTTACTGCAGCTTATTCCGGATTTAGTTGGGGTTCGTATTGTACGGCGCAGTCTCTGGTTTGATATATTGTGTTTTCCATATTTGCTATAAAAAAAATTTATATCATAGACTTTTTCAAAAAGCATGATTCAACAGAAAAAGACGTACAATGTCTCGAAACAACAAGATATATTGCAAGATTCATTTGTCGAAGGAACATTTATTGTATTTTTTATTTTTCAAATATTTTTTTGAAAGTCTATCTTTGAAATATAGAACATTTATTTCCTTTTCTCCATGGTTTAGTTTAGTCGTTGCATTATCAAACATTATTTTGTGTCTATATTTGGTAAGTATTGTATGATTTTTTATGACCTTATACAGAGAAATCCATAAAAAAACATTGGCAATCTGACAGTTTAAAGAGTGTTTCCGGAACAATGTTGAATTGTATCAAGGTGACCTTATGGGATGTCCTTATTATTATTTGTATGTCAATGTACTATCATGTTCATAATTTTATGTTACGGCAAGTCTATATATTCAGCAAGGAATATCGTTTTTAGAATAATATATAAACCATCTTTAAAAGTAAGACGAAAGATACCAAAGGAAATATTTAGTAAAAAAAAATACACCAGACAATGCCATGGCAAAAACAAAATGACATCAAGCCAAGTCTTTCTTGCAAGGTGATATTGTACACTACCAACTTGACATTTTTATATCACAGTTTGATATTCCAAATGAGCAAGGCTAAAACCCGACTCAGAATTGAACTGATTCATCATTAGATGATTGATGCCGTTTTTTATACTTTTATTTTTAATAAAGTCGTCCCATCTGCAACTCAACACGTTAGGAGGGACGATGTTTTCAGACTTTTAAACGATTGTTGCATAAAAGTCCTTTTAAAATTTTGTTTAGAAGTAGTCTACTTGGGGAATATTAGAACATAAAACATATATTAGCTCTTGTCTAGCAACGACAACCGTGAACTGGCTCTTGTTTATCAACAATATTTATTCTTTCTAACCACACAATTATTTTATTTATTATTATTACTTTTACTGTTTGTGGTTTTTTTTCTTTTTTACGTGACTCTGTATTTATGTATCCCTCATACTTTGAACGGCAAAATTATTTTATGTCTACCTGTGCGAATTTCAAACGCGCAATTTTACACCAGTACTTAAAACCTTCCATCCTTTATGGGTGGATTTTACATAGATAAATAAAATCGTATAATATATGCAAAATGAGGATGTGTATGCCTTTTATGCTTCTTTGTTACATTTGTTTGTTTTTATAGGGATTAAGATGATTACACAATGTTGACTGCTGTATCCCTATTTTTGACATTTTCACCTATTGTGTCTGTTTGTTTTGTTCACGCATCATTGACAATATAATGGAATTTGATGCGACTGTCATACAATATGACAGTTGTTATCAATTCGTTTGATGTGTTTGAACATTTTATTTTGACATTTGATTAGGGACTTTCCTTTTTGAATTTTCCTCTGAGTTCAGTATTTTTGTGATATTACTTTTTTCTTGGTAAAGGCATTTTCTGCAGAAAATGGTCGGTAAACCTGGTTTAAAGCTAGTTAAATTTCCAACTTTTATAGCATTGATACTCATCGGTTATATTGGCAATTGTGATTGCACAAATAAATAAACATAATTGGTTATCACTTTCAGCCATAACTGTGTAAACATTCAAAACAGACAAAACTGGTAAAAAATGGTAAAAAACATACAAATAAATTTGTAAAATACGTCAACAACAAAAAAGATTTTTATAGTTTGATAGTCCATACAGTATTGTAAAAAATTACTTCATATACATTTGTAATTGGTAGTACATGCAGAATATGTAGCAAACTATAATTTCATATCCTTTTTGCAAGTACAAATGAAGTAAAAAAAAGACTACAAACAAAAATAATCAAAATGAAATCACAATTACAAAAACCTCATGCGTCCAGATTGTACATATGGACCAATCAGCATCAGAAAGTCTAAAAACAAAAGCTAGAAAGCGGGATGCATAAATATTAAATACTGAGTGACATCAATTGGCATACAGACGAAGTTCCTTTAACAAAACCATGACTAATCATTTCCCCAGACACAAGTGACGTTTTACATAATCTAATAAGTAACTACAAGTTCTTGTATATCGTATGAAATATATAAAATATATATTCCATACACGTATGGAGACTAAATATTGCTACTTAGAATAATCAAAGGTGTTGATTAAAGTTATATTAGAGAATGATAGAGAATTCAAGCAGTTGGAAAAGAGGGACAAAAGATACCAAAGGGACAGACAAACTCATAAATCGAAAAAAGACTGACAACGCCTAGCTAAAAATGTAAAAGACTAACAGACAAACAATAGAACACATGACACAACATAGAAAACTAAAAAGCCAACACGAACCCCACCAAAAACTATGTGTGATCTCAGGTGTTCCGGAAGGGTAAGCAGATCCTGCTCCACATGAGGCACCAATCGTGTTGCTTATGGGATAACAAAATCCGGTAAATAATCTAATTCGGTAGGTCACGTTCATAAAAGGGAAGGGGTTTGTAGTTACGACGTAAGGAACATATCCGATGTCATCTGTGAAACGGTTATTCTATAACGGTCAACCAACTCGTGATGGCGTCCGTAAAATTTACGAAGGAATGATTTCAACTCCACCATTCGGAACTCTTGGTGGAACATATACATATCAATACTGATTTACGCTTTTGTTGAACGCATTAAGAGTATATAAAAAAAAGCTTGTATCAGTACTGTAGAACTCACGATCTTACACAAAATCTTAGCATTCTAAACTCTTATGTACAAGAACATTTTATTCGATGAACTTTATTACACTAAATTTCAACTATACATAAAATACAAACTTGTTTGGTTAATGAAAGAAAGGTAATTTTTTTTTGTTCATTACTTATGTAACATCAGTTTAGCGTTTGTACATTCCAACTTGTTTGATTTTAATTTCAATACTAAATGATAATTAATTCTGTACATTTTTGATATATTATACAATGCGCATTTCCATTCACGGTTTACACCATAAATGTCATATAACAGGTTCTAAATAGTCATCATTATGGAGACTTTTTCTGTCGGAATTTCTTTCTTCTTCGTCTGCTGCAGCATAATGTACTTCTACTTCTGGAATTGTGTGATAATGCTGTTCTAGTATCAGATAACCTTGGTCATCTAAAGTGTCTTCTTGTTTGTTTATTTTCTTGGCATGATGACTTGCTCTTGGTTGTGACACGTTGTCAGATAGTTCATTATATTCAGAATCATTTACCTCTTCGTTAGAAACTTCTATTCCGGTATAATTTGAAAATTCTGTACCAGGTAACATTTCGTTTACTCTCTTAAGCTTTCCTTGATACATGCGAATTCTGAAATATTTAGTTGTTTTAGAAGTTATCATTTGCTACTAAATGTAGGTTAATGTCTCCTGTTAGACGATAAATTTAAATACAATAAAGCCGTATTTATCAGATTGCCTAAAAATAACAGTAACGTACGCTTTTGAACTAGAAATCAAAAAATGATAATCCGACTTCACTTACTGAATCGCATGGATAGCTAAATGTGTCAAAAAAAGTTTAAAAGCAGTTTAACCAAATATGAAATCAACAATATAGAAAAACATTTTAATAAACTTACCGTCTGCATGATTTTATACTGATAATAACATTCAGAAATATCAGGAAAATAACCAACAGTATGACTGCTATAACAGCTAAAATAAAAAAAAAAAAAAAATTCTATATTTGAAACAATAACAGTTGTTTAATGGGGGAAAATGTAAGCAAAAACAAGTTTTGACTCTAGTAAGCATGATCAGGATTGCCTCATGATTATCTGATTGTCCCAAGTCCGGAGCCTGTGGTGCACAGATTGTCGTTGGTTCATATCTATTATATGTGTTTGAGTATATTGTCTTGTTTTGAATTAGACTGTTAGTTTCCTCGTTCGAATTGTTTCACATTTCTCATGGCGAGCCTTTTTTTGGTTAAACCTATACGGAAACGGTTTTTATCAATGTTGGATGTTGTACGGTGGCAAATAATTGCTTGCTACCGCCTTATTTTAATTCTTGTGGATGGCGTTAACATGTCTTATGTGAACAGTTTCGCTTCTGTATGTTCACATTGTTAATAAAATGAATAGCAAATATATTGATGTCTGTATAACTTCAATGTTTTGTCTGTTATTGTGTATATATGTACCGACTCTAAATTATATTTACTTACTTACTTTCTTACTTACTTACTTACTTACTTACTTACTTACTTACTTACTTACTTACTTACTTACTTACTTACTTACGTACTTACTTACTTACTTACTTACTTACTTACTTACTTAATGTAAGATCATGTATTGTTCCCTTTGTGTTAGGCCAACAACGTCATGCAATATTGTAGTTTCTTTTTATCACCAACAATATTGATAAAAAAAATATTAAAATTTAAAGACTAATTCTGAACCAAAACGACTACAGGGTTTTGTTTTATAAAAAAAGAGTTATTTTTAAGGTTTTGTATTAGATTGATATTGCTCTGTTATGAGTTAAGTCGTAATTGTTTGTGAAAGTATGCGTTTTCTCATTTCTATTTTGGTCATTGCGTTGTATACAATTCCTTATTTTACGATTTTCAATTGCCAAATTGGTGAACGCTCTATAACTCTTCATAGAAAACCTCTTACCAGAATAAGGAAAATTACCACTACGGGGATGATTTGTCTTCGTTATACTTATATCGCATTTGTTTCTCCTTTCTAAAAGTATAAGTTGTATTTTATTATTCTTTATCACAAAGTTTCGGAATAACGTAGAAAGTAGTTTTTGGCCTGCATGTATCTTACATTTTATAAATCTGAAACACGGCCGACTTGTTATTTACTTCTAAACATAAATTAAGCGACACAAATTCTTACTGAAAATTAAACAAAATGAAAAGTAAAATATCAATTATTTTTTTTCAATTATTTTTTTTTGGGGGGGGGGGGCAATTGTTTGTGAATTCAAAATAGCTGAACAGTTAGCAAAGATTAAAGGAAGGGGTCAAATTGAAAGTAACAATTTTAACTATTTTTTAGCATGGCCTTGTTAAAATTACTACAGTGGCTATGTGGTGATTATTGTGGCATTATTGATTACATATGAACAGAAAGTTACAAATTGGAAGTTGCATTTTATAAAATCATCTAAGATCTCATAGACATGTTTAACCCCGCCGCATTTTTACGCCTGTCCCAAGTCAGGAGCCTCTGGCCTTTGTTAGTCCTGTATTATTTTAATTTTAGTTTCTTGTGTACAATTTGGAAATTAGAATGGCGTTCATTATCAATGAACTAGTATATATTTGTTTATGGGCCAGCTGAAGGACGCCTCTGGGTGCGGGAATTTCTCGCTACATTGAAGACCTGTTGGTGACCTTCTGCTGTTGTTTTTTATATGGTCAGGCTGTTGTGCAAAACGAGTGTTGCGTTTCTAAAGACGTTCAGTATATAAGGACCTCGAGCGTACTTGATTGACATTATTTATACCTCTGCTGGTGGACTATCAGTCCCCGAGGGTATCATCAGCTCAGTAGTCAGTACTTCGGTACTGATATGATTTATAATACACCTTTCTAAAATTAACCGTTGATAAATTTTGAAATTGTAAAAAAAAAAATGTTTAAACTCCCTCAGACAGACGAAGTTGAACTTAGATAAAACTTTGCCTTTTTAAGGTATTGTTTGTCATATAGCTCTTCAACTGTTCCGGTATTTATACATCCTCGGCTTTCAAACATTTGGCTTTGGGCGTTCCCGATGAAGAAAGATCCAGAAAAAGCGCTACGGACGCATGAAATTATTAACCATGTTGTTTTTAATTTTATATGAAATGAAAGTTCTGTTTTACCTGATTATAGTTTCTCAGGAATTTCATTGCGATTTCTCCTTTTAAAATATATTGCAGTCTTTTAAAACAAAATATTTAGTATTTCTAAACTGTCCATCTTCATTAGCATTTGTTTATTTATACTAAATTTATCAAATGTAGATGGAACTCGTTTGATCTCAATTTGAAAATTACTAGACAATTATGTATATAAATTTGTTTTAAAAGATTTTGCCATTTATGGTTCATTATGTCATCCTGTCACGCATTGTGTCATTTTAGCGGTATTCTTAACATTTTTATATAAGAGGGAGGTTTGGCTAGACATGAAAACAGGTTCAATCCAACATTTTTTTTTAAATGTACTGTTCCATGTTAGTAAAATGTCAGTTACTATCCAAAAGTTCGTTTCTATGTATGTTATCGTTTGTTTTTGTAACAGTTCAGTGTTTCTTTTAATTTCATTGTTTTCCTCTTATAATTGGTTTTTGACCAGAATTTGTTTACGCTTTATTGATTAATGACTTTTCAACAGCGATATTCTTCTGTTGCCTTCGTTCAAGCTAAGTGATTTTAGAGATGAATTTTAACAATCAACAACTCACATATACGTTATTTTCGTTGTTTTTTCGTCTTCAGAAATATTTTGTTTTAATCTTAAGTATATTTTTAATATCACTAATTGGTTTTGCCTGAATGCTTAATTGATGAGTCACATTATTTGTTACGATCTGACGATTATCATGAAAATACATTGATAAGTCAGACGTACAATCCGAAGAAATAAATAGATTATAACTACTAACGTATTACAACTACGTTTAATAGTCATCATACAATTTCAAAACAAACCTCTAAAATACTAAAATTTGAACACTTACTTGATCGAGAGCATATGAATGGAAATTCAGATGAGCACTGTTTAACAGTAAAATGACTTATAACCGCTGTTGACAAAGCTAGACAAAAATCTGTCCTTGAAAGTTTTCCTGCTGAAAAAAGATCATATACGTAAAATAGAAACATAATTCAAAAGTTAGATAACTTAGAAAATTTAGACCATCAAGACTCTTCTAAGCCAAATAGATATAAAACTCAAATTTTGAAAACCTCCTGTTTTCAACTAAACTTGATATACAAGCTATTCCAATCCAATTTAAGGATCTAAGTTGTGTTAAGGTGAGGATTTCAACGTAAATTTATATTTCAAAATGATATACTTCAAATTATCGCAATTTTTCGACACATTCTTTAATAATAGTAGTGCCTATATTTTAACGAATCTTTTTATAGAAATTTGATCCAGTAGAAAATTTGTCGACGGTAAATATATCAGGTATGAAATCGTTTAAAGGTGGTTGAAATTATAAAAGCAGTACAGTAGCATTCAGATGTACACATAGATCATTAACATAAGTCATTTTTATAAAAAATTATAAAGAAAGTTATTAAAAAAATAACAGGAATGTTGCAACAAACAAAAAAAAAGTGGTGACATTTAGATATTAACTATATAACCTTATATTGTTAATCTCATTTATATCATTTTCTTGTAATTACTTTATTATAAAGTAAATACATCATCCATCTCATTCAAATCCTCTTTAAAGTTAGAATTTGTTATATACAGCAGAGTTATATTTAGATATCTCTAGACTTAAGACTTTATGGATATGTTCCGGACCATATGAGTATTTGGACCATACGCGTATGGTCATGACCATATGCGTATACTCATATGGTCCGACCATACGCGTATGGTCCGACCGTACGCGTATGGTCGGACCATATGAGTATAATACTCGTTTGGTTATTAACGGGCCGGACCATTTGAGTATTTTGACCATATAGGTATTTTTTTTAGTTACATTTAAAAGTTTCAATAATACAAAAACTTTATCTAGAAAAACAATGATGGTTTACTTACATGACAGTGTATTATTTCAATAATTCAAATACTACGTAAAAATTGAACATTGATGGCATAGTTACAAATGTAGTTTTTATCTCTAAATACATTATTGTACACTTAGGCTTGGGGTGACAATTACTTCCACACGGTAACATAGCTTTTTTGCATTTTCAAGGCTTGGTTGTGCACGATCCTTTTAATTTTCACCTTTTGTTTGCGAAAAAAAGCTAGCCTTTTTTGTAGCTGCGTTCAGTGATATCGAGGTCTTGGGTCATTCCGATATGTCTACGGTGATTTTAAAAAGCTCTAGATCTCAAATATCGTAACATGACTGCAATACACAATATTCACAAGACAAATTAAATAAACTATGTTACCTTCCAGAGCCTTCAAATCTTATTTAACAGTTCAAGATTTTTTTGTTTTTTTTAAGTCACTAGTATTAATCGATAATGACCATCGGTTATTACAATCGGTATAAAATACGAATAACATAGTTTTCGCATAGTAAAATAAAATAAAATTAACTATTTGAAACATCTAATTCTTATTTAGCTAATTTTTATTATTAATATAATAATAAAATCATCTGTATGATAGCGTCTTTTTAATCAACTGTCAAACCATATGAATAGTTTGTTAGTTTAAAAAGTAAACAGTAACGGAGTGTTAATTACCCCGACCATACGGGTATGGTCCGACCGTACGCGTATGGTCGGACCATATGAGTATATACCCATATGGTCATGACCATACGCGTATAGTCCAAATACTCATATGGTCCGGAACATATATACTTGTTTATCCAGATATTTATAAATGTGCCGGACGTGTCCTAATTAACCGCTTACATACGGTATTCAAGAGCTTGTAGCTCCTTAAACTTTGCTTAACGTCGCTAGTGTCTGAGCAGAAAGCTGATCAACCAAGGTAAGTCAAAGAAAGTTACTACCTTTTACTATAAAACTTCATCGGAAATTACCGTGACCTTGTTGATAAATATTCCAAATCAACTTCGCAAAGACTACACGGTGATCTTGAAGTATAGATGCTAGGTACTGACGTTGTTTTTCATCTGAATAACGTGTTATAGTGTTCATATTAAATAATGTGTCTTAAGTTTGTAAAAAGTAAAATCACAAAAAACTAAACTTAGAGGAAAATCCAATCGGAAAGTCCATAATCGCTGGTTAAAATCATTACAAAATTATTACTTTTACAGTTTAGTCTATGTTTATTAAATATTTCACGTGGTTCGGTATTTATACATCCCGTCATTTTGTTGATGTGCTGAATTTGACTCTTATCAACCATTCATTATTTGATTATGGAATTTCAGTTTTGAAAATAACTCTGAGCTCGGTATTTTTGTTGTTTTACTGTTTAGAGTTCATTATTCAGCATTTAATTTTACAAACAGACGCGTACTGAAAAACTGGATAAATTTGTTTCAAAACTATTTACAAATCTTAATTTTATAAATTTATTCATCATCTTTTTTTAAATCATGTTAGAAGCACCTTTTTTATATTGAGTGTCAATGTCTAAATGCGATTATAATTTGTAAATTAACTATTTACAAATCTTTGAATTTTTAAAATAGTAAGGCTTTTCTAACTCGGGAATAGATTTTATAATCTGAAATTGACAAAACTTTGAGGAATTTCTGCTCCTTTGCTCTTTAACTTCGTAATTTATTCAACTTTTTTTTTATTCGAGCGTCACTGATGAGTCTTTTGTAGACGTTACGCGCTTCTTGCTAAAATACAAATTTCAATCCTGATATTTATGATTAGTTTATTGACTCCTTTTTATCACAGGTAATATGTAAACAAATATATTGATTTTTTTCTTTTCAGTTTAGTGTTCTGTTAAACTACTTGACTTAAAGATATATCTTTTTTCAAGATTATGCAAAACTATATTAAACAATTACCAGTTACCACTGTATGTGACCTAAAAATTGGAGTCCAGACACTTTGATCTACATTAGCGCCTCCTTTGAAATCTCTGTTAAACAGTACAGGGTATCTCCTTTTCAGACATATTTCTTGATAAGCATACCATGATTTGGGTATTGTCTTAGCTACAATAATTTAAAAAAATCTTTTTCATGAACAATGTCCTATTATCAACCCAGCTCACATACAAATTATATCTATATATTTATCATTAAGAATCAATTAAGAACAAATTGACTATACATTGTTTTGTGATTTGATGCTTGAATCATATATATAATGCTAATATATCTATAATTGAACTACCTATTAATAGTTTAAAGGATTTGAACATGTCTTTTATTTTATTATCTTGTTTTCAATTGTTAAAGTGACATCTTGTAATGTTACATCATTTACTTTGTTTGAATGAATGTAATCCATGCAAAAACAAAAACAAAAATAACACAAATTAAACCTCTTTAACAGAACGTTTACTTTACTTGTAATGCTTGATTACCAAAATTATTTGATTTAATCATTCAACTGTCTGTTAAAAGTGAAATCCTTACTTGACGTATTGGCACATCCATATAAATGTTTTGCATTGCAGTGACTGATAGTTAACCTGGTTTTGTTCTTGTTGGTTGTCATGAGACACTCTTTCTCTATAAACGTATTTGATTTCTCTATGTAGAAATCTTTGAAAGAAAATAAAACTAAAAACTAGAAAGGAAACTGGTAAATATTTTAAGCATCGAATATAAAATAAGAAAAATTTAAACTGAAGTAGATGAAATTCATTACCATTATATTATTGTTTACCTTCCATTACTGCATGTTTATTTTTATAAGGTTATTTTGCAAATGTGTAACCTCTTTTAACAAAACTCAATTTGAAAAATACGAATACTAAAAATCCTATCATGAATATTATTTTACATTTTTTTTAAACATTTTTTTTTTTTTTTTTTTCAAGCCATACCATATGTTTCAGAGTATTACAACTAAAGTTTTTGGATGTGTATCAATTGATTACAAAGGATTTAAGAAAGGTTACGGATCGAAGCGAAATAATATATCCGAAGTATTCTTCATTGATTTAAAAAGATTAATACGTTAGAATACCAAAAATACATGGTTATAGTTTGTGTGATTTTTGATTTTTTTTTTTGTCCATTTTTTTTCTTTAATTTTAAAAATTCTGAGTATTTTTCAAGAATGCTTTGTTGAAGTTTGGACGGTAAAATATAATTGTAACAGCCAGCATGAAATCTGAAGAAAAAATGTCATACCTTTTACAAATGTAAACACAAGAGATGACTGACCGGAACTACAAGGGGTGTAGATGGCGTTTGCACATTCTTTTCTGCAATCACTGTTATCATCATTAATTTCAGGTTTATCGACAACGCAGTAGCATGTTGAATTCTGAAAAAGTTAAAACCTATACAATTAACAAATTTCAATGGACTAGATAAAATTATTTTCAATTATTGCACACATTTGAAAGGTTCACAGAAGGTAGTGAACGAAGAAAAATATAATTACGGAAATTAATAGTACAAAACGCCATCGAAACCTCATTTAAAAAGTTAACGAAAAATAGTGACGTTCAAAATGAAAAAAAAGATATATTTAGAATTTAATACATGTACCCTATTATCGAATTGTCTTAAATGAATCTTTTGTTTAGTGTTTATATAGATGTTCGTTTTCATATCAAACGTGTTACAAACATCACAATCGAATAAAGTGTAAGGTGACATACACATATTATTTGAATTTTCACTAGATATAAATAGTGAAAGTTTAACCTATATTTGGCGATAAAAACATCAATTTTTAATCACATGAGTCGGTTTAACAATATATATATTCGGGCCAACCTGAATTCGAAAACAGAAATAACAATTCAGAAGAAAGAATTTGCCACAAATGCCTTCAACCAGGTCATATGCTGTTCCAGTGCTCTAATGATTGGGCTTGTAAAATTTGCAAAGAGAGTGGACACAAAATGATTGACTGTCAAAAAAACTTCCAGGACAAAGATGAGAATAATCAGCAATTAGAGCAGAATTGCATTGAGTCTGGTGTTGACAATGCACATGAGGAGAGTGTAGAACTTACAAAAACTCCAACAAAATCTCCTACTTCAAAAACATCTGAAAACACAAAAGGTGGTATAAAAAAAAATGCAAAAAAGTCAGGACAGCATAAAAACCAATCTTGGCAATAGTGGTAGCATAGACAAAACACAACCATCTATGGAGAGGTTTGTCAGAACACCACATAGAAGAACAGTTAATGCAGGAGACAGAACACCACCAACACCAACTGAAGCTCTACATGAGAAAACTACTGGAGTTAATGGAAATAAAAAGACTAAAGCATAATCAAATGTTTAAATTACTATCTTAATGACATTAACAGATTGTATTATAGTTTTATCATATAAATTAAACTACAAAAATATTTAAAATATGCTCAACAAATTCAAGCTCAGATTAAGAGTCAACCAAACATACATAAAAAACATTACTGAATATTTTATATGTCTCAGCTTACTTTTTTGTTTTGCTGAAATTATATTTATATCAAATACATGAAAAAAAAAATAATAAAAAGTAAAATCACAAAAATACTGAACTCAGAGGAAAATCAATTTGGAAAGTCCATAATCACATGGCAAAATCAAAAAACAAAACGCATCAAAAACGAATGGACAAGAACTGTCATATTCCTGACTTTGTACAGGCATTTTCAAATGTAGAAAATGGTGGATTAAACCTGGTTCTATAGCGCTAACCCTCTCACTTTAATAACAGTCTCATCAAATTCCGTTACATTTACATGATGCGTTAAATAAACAGTCACAATCAATAAAATAGTCAAAATATGGGAACATCAGTCATCATCGTATAACAATTTAACAGGACACAACAACATCTACTATCTACGAACACATGGATTGATTTGAGTGTCTGACGTCAGAAAAAATATATACGTCACATAAATTTGTCGTTCAATGTGCATACAATAGTTATCAAAAGTACCTGGATTATAAACAATTTTAAATTTTACATAGGCAATGAGCGCAGACAGGGTTAAAAAATCAAAAGTTTGTAAGAATAAATTACAGAAATCGAACTAGTCCAAAAGTTATACATAGAATTTATGAGAATCCAAAACTTTTAAAAGGAACAATTTAACAGGACACAAAAACCTATCCACGAACACATGGATCTACTTGAGTGTCCGACGTCAGAAAAATTATATAAGTCACATAAATTTGTCGTTCAATGTGCATACAAACAATTTTAAAATTTACATAGGCAATGTACGCATACAGGGTTAAAAAATCAAAAGTATGTAAGAATAAATTACAGAAATAGACCGAGATTCAAACTAGTCCAAAAATTATACATAGAATATATGAGAATCCAAAACTTTTTAAAGGGAACAATTTAACAGGACACAATAACATCTACTGTCTAAGAACACATGGATTGATTTGAGTGTCTGACGTTAGAAAAATTATATACGTCACATAAATTTGTTGTTCAATGTGCATACAAACAATTTAAAAAAAAAAAAATTTTCATAGGCAATGTACGCATACAGAGTTAAAAAATCAAAAGTATGTAAGAATAAATTACAGAAATAGACCGAGATTCAAACTAGTTCAAAAGTTATACATAGAATTTATGAGAATCCAAAAATTGTCAATTCCACTACGCCATTGATTGATTTTGACGTTTGTGGTTCAACGTATACAAGTAATTCATAATAGAAATATATCATAATGACATATTATAGACAAATATCATACTGACGGGATCTTTTAAAGTACAGAGTCACGTTATAAGCACAAAAGAAATACAAAGAGTCACATATACAAAACAAATCACCAAAAAATGAAAGCCAATACAAACACATTGACGAGATGTATAAGTACCGAGCCACGTCAAACGGATATCACATAAAACCATTCAACAGTAAAAGTAATCTTAATAATAGAACAAAAACAAATAAAAGAACAATAAAACATGTTGTTAAGATGATACACAACATCAGTACGCAGAATCTATACATCAAGACCATCGTGTATTATTTGAGAAGTTGATACGGAATATTTATCAACAAGGTCTTGGTACCTTCCGATGAACTTTTTTAGAAAAAGGACGAGACGTTCTTTGACATACCCCTGGTTCATCAACTTTCTACTCAGACACTGATGACGTTTTACAAAGTCTGAGTAGGAGCTGCAAGCTCTTGAATATCGAATAAGTTGGGAAATATATATCCCATATGCAGGTGAAGTTGGTATATTGCTACTAAGGTGGGGGAAATTTATAATTTCGAAATTAAAATCGTCTCGTTTGTCATAGATTCTGGTACTGAAAATATATACAAGTTTTAAGCTCTTTGAAAGAGTTCAATCATGTTGTAGAGAAGTGTATAACAAATGTGACAAATTGAATGTGGTAAAATTGAATGTGTTAATAGTTGAAACCAGATGCTCCGCAGGGCGTAGCTTTATACGACCGCAGAGGTTGAACCCTGAACAGTTGGGGCAAGTATGGACACAACATTCAAGCTGGATTCCGCTCTAAATTTGGATTGTGATTAAATAGTTGACACAGCATAGGTTTCTGACACAGAATGAATGTATTCAAATGAACTTAAAATTTTTGTTTTCTCTTAGAGCAATTCACTATGCTGTTTAATATTAATCCTCTCAAAAAAATGTTTGAAGAAATTTTCTTTTTATTTATGAAATTTCAAATGAGAAAAATTGAACCCAATTTTTTAATCACATCCCCCTTTCCCTTATTCCAAAACTAATTTCAATTAAAATATTCTAATGGAGTTTGCAACAATTACTACTCATTTAAATACATCATAAAATATTAAGATGTAAAAAAACTGCTTGTTATCACTGAATGGTAAAGATTATTTTAATTTATCAGTTGGTAGTAAAAAGTGAATATACATTGTATATTGTATAACAAAGATTTAAGTTGATTCTGGACAAAGAAAGATAACTCCAATTAAAAAAAAATTCTTGCAGATATTTCTTGCTTACTTTACTGGACAAAGAAAGATAACTCTTAATTAAAAAAAAATTTGCTATTTCACAATATTGTGAAATAAGATATTTCTTGCCATTGCACAATACTGTGCAATTGAAAAGACTTGCTATTGCACAATACTTAATATAATAATTTTAGATCCTGATTTAGACCAACTTGAAAACTGGGCCCATAATCAAAAATCGAAGTACATGTTTAGATTCAGCATATCAAAGAGGCCCAAGAATTTGATTTTTGTTAAAATCAAACTTAGTTTAATTTTGGACCCTTTGCACTTTAATTTAGACCAATTTTAAAACTGGACCAAAAATTAAGAATCTACATACACAGTTAGATTTGGCATATCAAAGAACCCCAATTATTCAATTTTGATGAAATCAAACAATGTTTAATTTTGGACCTCGATTTGGGCCAACTTGAAAACTGGGCCAATTATCAAAAATCTAAGTACATTTTTAGATTCAGCATATCAAAGAACCCCAAGGTTTCAATTTTTGTTAAAATCAAACTAAGTTTAATTTTGGACCCTTTGGACCTTAATGTAGACCAATTTGAAAACGGGACCAAAAATTAAGAATCTACATACACAGTTAGATTCGGCATATTAAAGAACCCCAATTAATCAATTTTGATAAACTCAAACAAAGTTTAATTTTGGACCCTTTGGGCCCCTTTTTCCTTAACTGTTGGGACCAAAACTCCCAAAATCAATACCAACCTTCCTTTTATAGTCATAAACCTTGTATTTAAATTTCATAGATTTCCATTCACTTATACTAACGCTATGGTGGGCAAACCAAGAAAAATGCTTATTTGGGTCCCTTTTTGGCCCTTATTCCTAAACTGTTGGGACCGAAACTCCCAAAATCAATAGCAACCTTCCTTTTGTGGTCATAAACATTGTGTTTAAATTTCATTGATTTCTATTTACTTTAACTAAAGTTATTGTGCGAAAACCAAGAATAATGCTTATTTGGGCCCTTTTTTGGCCCCTAATTCCTAAACTGTTGAAACCAAAACTCCCAAAATCAATCCCAACCTTTCTTTTGTGGTCAGAAACCTTGTGTCAAAATTTCATAGATTTCTTTTAACTTAAACTAAAGTTATAGTGCGAAAACCAAGAAAATGCTTATTTGGGCCCTTTTTGGCCCCTAATTCCTAAAATATTGGGACCAAAACTCCCAAAATCAATACCAGCCTTCCTTTTATGGTCATAAACCTTGTGTTAAAATTTCATAGATTTCTATTCACTTTTACTAAAGTTAGAGTGCGAAAACTAAAAGTATTCGGACGACGACGACGACGACGACGACGACGACGACGACGCCAACGTGATAGCAATATACGACGAAAATTTTTTCAAAATTTGCGGTCGTATAAAAATACTATATGTCTTCTATGTACCAATATTATGTATAGGTATAACAATCTGTAGACAGATTAACGACTTAGTAGTAAAATCAATATGTACAAATTGCTACAAAACTACTGAAAGTTGTAGTAATGACTCTCGTATAGAACAATCTTGTATAGAACAAACTTTTAGAAATCAGCTGTTCAATATTATCAAAACAAGTAGACTATTTGGGTTTTTACCTATGCTATTTTTAGTAACACAACACGCAGTGTCAATCAACGATAAGACATACACGAGATTCGTTAGTCTCAGTATAACATTATATCAACAACACCTGAAATTCAATAAACATACGATAATAAAATAGTTATAAAAAATATTTACTCACCTGCAAAATATAGATATGGTCACATGAACCACTCATGGTTATATAATCCAGAACAATTGATTGAAAACCGCACACATATTTAATCCAACACTTGATAAACTTCAGATTCAATTTTTTGAGCTAAAGATACAAAGCAGTGTAGAAGTGTATAATACACAAATAACTTATATCCCGGTCGAAATTTGGTTTTTGTCTTATAAAATCGGCAGACTTGTAAATACACTTACATCATCATGCACACACAAACATGACAAAGCGTAAGAATCTTTTTGTTTCGAACTTTCACAAAGATATTCCATTACACAACTTAATCGAATACTTGATGTGTTGATAAATAAAATATCAAATAGATTGTATACACAATCGAAAGCACATAGTTCACACAGGGAATGTATAAAATTTATGTACGTCTTTTTTCCGAAATTAGCCAATTATCTTTATTGGTATGTATCAACATGTATTAAAGGGCACACGATAGGCCCGTGGTTTAGTAGCGTATCAATAATTATGTGGAGGTCAAACCAGGGTATACATACTGGTAAATATTATATGTTTTTATTATATAGAAAATTGTGTTATAAATATAACTTTAGTAAAATGATGTATATTTATTTCAATTTTATAGTAAATATGAGGTGTACTATAATAGTTAATATATCAAAGCTAATAAGATCATTAATTTGTAACTTTAATAATGGCTTTAGCACATACAATTAATTTATGTAGTCTCAATGTAAACGGCATTGGTTCTAGAGGAAAAAGGAATAGAGTTATAGAATGGATAAAAGCACAGAAAAGTCAAATTACATTTTTACAAGAAACACATTTTGACGAAAATATTGAAAGAGAAATTAAAAATAAAACAGAATATGAAACTTTTTGCAGTAACGGTACAACAGCTAGTAGGGGTGTAGCTATTTTAATTAAAAAGTCACTGAGCTTTGAATTTATAAATAAATTTAGTGATAGTGAAGGGAGATTTGTACTAATTAATGTGCAATTAAATAATTCTATTTTCACATTTTCCAGCATATTTGCACCGAACTGTAAAACTTCAAGAAATTCTTTTTTAAAAAAAGTAAGCGATAATTTAAAAGAACACAGTCTTGGTATACATATATTAGGGGGAGGTTTTAATGATGCACTTAAACCAATCGATAGAAAGTCTTTATGTCCTGGTAAATTTATTCAACCTGTTAAGGATTAAAGCGATTAATAAAAACTAACAAATTAACGGATGTTTGGAGAAATTTAAACCGTTGACAAATAAACAGCAATTTACATGGAGAAGAAAGGATAAATCACAAGCTAGTAGACTAGACATGATTTTTATTGGGTCAGAATTTTTACCTCTTATAGAATGGTGTAAAATTAAACCGGCTGTTAAACAGTCTACTGATCACCAAAGTGTATTTTTAAAATTTAAGCCAGGGTTATCAGATAGGGGAAATGGGTATTGGAAAATAAATAACTCAGCATTACAAAATAAAGATTATCAAGAACGTATAAAAAGTTTAATTGATAAATATACATTTAAAAAAGACTCAATAGATTGTAGGCTTTTATGGGATGGATTTAAAATTTAGGTAAGGGAGGTAACTACAACTTACTGTAGAAATAAAGCGAAGTTAACAAGAGAGCGAAGGCGTAGTTTAGAACAAGATCTGGAACAAAAGATGGAACTTGTAGATGATAGAAACAATGATGAAAATCAAAATTTGGAAAAAGAAATTAAAGATATAGAAAAAGAATTAAGTAACATTTATGACGAAAAGGCAAGAGGGGCACAAATTAGATCTAGAGAAAAATGGG
Source organism: Mytilus trossulus (assembly GCF_036588685.1). NCBI lineage: Eukaryota > Metazoa > Mollusca > Bivalvia > Mytilida > Mytilidae > Mytilus > Mytilus trossulus. Next base: position 60,136,678 of record NC_086379.1, on the reverse strand, counting down.
TTGAGTTTGGGGGGGAAAACAATTCCTACTTCCTCGGTCTAGAAAAGAAGAGGCAAGTGAAAAAATCAATAAGCAAACTAAAAGGAGAGGATGGGGAATTAATTACTAATCAAGAAAATTTACTCCATAAAATAAAAAATTTCTATGAAAACTTGTATAATGTAAAATCTGCAAATAAAAATTTAACTGAAAAATATATCAATGACACAAAACTAGAAAACCAAGTAGACGAAAAGGATAAATTGATATGCGATGGAAAAGTTACAGTAGAGGAATGCACACAAGGCATTTATAAAATGAACCTAAATAAATCACCAGGGCTTGATGGTCTAACTGTTGAATTTTATAGACAATTTTGGGATAAACTTTTTTTTTTTAGTTGTGGATGTTCTAAATACCGGCTACGATAAACAAAGTTTATCATACTCACAACGTACCAGTATATTAACTTTGATATTTAAAAAAGGAGATCCTTTACTTTTGGAAAACTACCGTCCAATTTCACTTCTAAATGTAGATTTTAAACTTTTGTCATATGTTCTAGCTCAAAGATTAAAAAAGGTACTTCCAAAAATTATAAATGAAGATCAAACCGGTTATGTTAAAAATAGATTTATTGGGTTTAATTTGAGACAAATTCAAGATGTAATAGACTACGCAGACACATACAATATTGAGGGGGCATTAGTTTTTGTTGATTTTACAAAAGCGTTCGATTCATTGGAATGGGATTTTATGTTTGGAACATTGAAACATTTTGGGTTTAACGATTCATTTATTAACTGGGTTAGAGCAATGTACACAGATATACAAACTTGTGTTATGAACAATGGGTGGGTATCAGAAACTTTCAAAAATTCACGTGGAATAAGACAAGGCTGTCCTTTATCGGCTCTTTTATTTGTTTTGGCTGTTGAAATTATGGCCCAGATATTAAGGAATAATAAAAATGTAAAAGGAATTAATATAAAGTTAGATGGGAAAAGTCATAGTATCAAGATTTCACAATTAGCAGACGACACAACACTATTTTGCAAGGATAAACACGATGTGGTAGCTGCAATGAACGAAATAGAAATTTTTGGTTCTTTTTCAGGTTTACTACTAAATAGAAATAAAACAGAGGGATAATGGATTGGGAAATTGAAATCTTGTAAAGATAAAATTGTCGGTATTAAGTGGGGAGATAAACCTATTAAAGCTTTAGGGGCGTTTTTCGGATATGACAAAGAAGAATGCATAAATTTATACTGGAATGGTAAAATAGAAAAGATGAATAAATTATTTATGATAAGGAAAAAACGAAATCTTTCAATTTTAGGAAAAATCCTTATTATAAAGACTTTAATATTGCCTTTGTTTACTTTTTTGGGAAGCGTCTGTCTAACTCCAGAAAATTATCTAAAAGAAATAGAAAACAGTAGCTATAAATATATTTGGGATGGGAAACCATACAAGGTTAAAAGAAACATGATGATTGGTCCATATGAGAAGGGGGGTCTTAAAATGGTAGACTTTAAAAGTAATTTTGTGGCTTTAAAAGCATCATGGGTAAACAGATTGGTAAATGGTAAACTTGAGACTTGGAAGCTTATACCATTCAAATACTTAAATGTCTCAAACAATATTTTGTCAATCTTTAATATGAATTTCAGTGATATTAAATCTTTAAAATATCTTAAAGATATTCCTGCGTTTTATAAAGAAGTAATAAAGTCTTGGAATTTAACTGGCGGGTGACAACCAGACACATTTGTCGATATTAGAAAGCAAGTAATATGGGGAAATAAATCTATAAAATTTGATAATAAACCAATTATATTTGAAAACTGGATTAGGAGTGATCTAATTTACATAAATGATATCTTAGATGATAAAATGTCATTATCGGAAAGCTACATTCTAAACAAATTAAAGTTCAAAATAAACTGGATCGCCTTATTTCAAAAATTAAAAAAATCTATACCAGCAGAATGGATTCAAGTTGTTCAAAAAGAGAATTCTGTCAAAACTACAATTAATATTCAGAGAAATAAAATCATATGGAAAAATAATTTAATTGAGACTACATTATTAACAAATAAAATGTTATACAACTCTTTGATAAATATAAAACTAGAGTCGTCAATAGGGATAAACAGATGGCTTAGAATCCTACCAATACAAGAAACTCTTAATAGGAATTCATTGTACACATTTATTTTTGAATATATGACTGAAAATAAATTAAAAATATTTAGATGGAAATTATTACATTATATTGTTCCAACTAAAAAAACTGTTATTGCAGTGGAAAGTAACTAAGACAGATAGGTGTAATTTGTGTAAGCAAGAAGAAGATTATGCTCACTATTTTCTGAAGTGTAGATATTTGAATACATTTTGGCAAAAAATCTATGAACTCTTTAAAAGTAAAATAGATTTTGATATTAAATTGCAACATCTGGTATTTGGAAATAAAATCACAGATAGTAATTATTATTTTTTGAATTATATACTAACAGTATTAAGTTTTTCTATATATAAGTCATACTATGTATCCGAACAGAGAACAAAAACTGTTGATGTCTTTAGCATTTTTGAAAATGAATTTAATAAAAGAATAGATGCATATAAATCAAGATGTCCAATGTTATTGTCAATTAGAAAGAATTTTTAGCATTGATAAATCTCTGCATAAGACAACTTATACAACCATTATATTATTTTTTATAAGTTAATAAGTTGGGTCAGCTGTTTATTTCCCTGGATAATCAGTGGAGTGTAACAGGGTAAATCAAGAGAAGCTTGGACTCTTGGTGAAACTTGTAACAAGCAAGATTAGATGAATAAATATTGTTATGTTGTTATAAAAAACACAAAAACAATATATATATATAATATGAGGCAGCTGAATTTGAATTTCTATTTATTTTATTTTTAGATAAAAAAAAAAAAACGTCCTTTGTGTCCGTATTTAATGCAACTTACCTTTACGATAAAGTGGGTAGCAGAAGAATGATCAGAACAATGCTTTAAACAATCCTCCGCCGTCTTCACACTTGTTCCTAAATCCAGGGGTGAAAAACTTGTTCCACATCCTGTTAATTATAGCATTTGATTTGAGTGAATTGGTGTTATGCTATCTTTCAAAAGTGATCACCAGTTATTCAAACGAATGTTTTAATCACTGGTGGCTATTGACGAAACATATTGGAAAGACAGGCTAAAAACATCTAAAGTACCCCTCCTCATTAATCATCTGTTTTCACCGTCTAAATTTTCTATCGGGAAAAACACATTCAGTTGATAAATTTACCTCTGGATGTATTTGGCTACTTCTTTTTTTTTTTTTTTATATCATATAGACTTTCAAACGACATTAGAATTCTAAAACAAAGGTTCCCCGGTCGGGATGATAATTTCAGGAACAGTATTGTCGGTTCTCCCTTGACACCATTTACGGTTATGCTCTTTAAAAACGATGAAAGTGAGTCTGAAGGGAACGATAAATTGCTGACCCTTGTTTAGAGAGAGCAATATCTCTTGCACGTAAAAGACACATTTGTAGGTTTCGAAAAAGAGCAGGCTGATACCGCTACAAGGCATATCTTGCACCCGCAAAGTGGGGAGGGATAAGTTGCAATAACTTGTTTCCCAACACACTATCAATAAATATGTTTAAGCTTCTTCTTTTTTTAACGATAACAAATATATTTATTCAATTATTTCCTGATATATAAGTAGCCCAGGTCGCATACTTAGGAACCCCTGTTTTTTAACAGTCTCACTTGACCAGGGAAAATATCAAATGAGTTTTAACTTCCCATACTGATGGTATGAGAAACGTGATGTGTGTAATTTACTAATATACATATTAATATGCACTGACATAGATTCAAATATCATTTTTTTTTCAGTACGCATCGTTCTTTCTGTAAAAAAGACAATACCAAACAAACATATTGTTCCCTACGTTCTTCCTAAGATATTGTATTATTATTTCATATGGAATCAAACACATCTTGAGTTTAGAGCAGATGAACTTAAAATATTTATCTACATATTTCCGCTAAAGTGTACAAATTTTAATCTACAGAAATCTACAGAAATATGTTTAAGCTAATTGTTTCGGTTCTTATACATTTCGAGGCTTTCAAATTTCGGTTTTGGGTGTTCCTGTTGAAGATAGGTCTAGAAAAGCATTTCGGATGTATGCAATTTCTGAAGTGTTGTTTTCATTTTTACTTGCTGAACTAGGTCGACAATTCGATTCCCAAGTTTTCAGCAGCTCAGTAGTCAATGTTTTTGTACTGAAATGTTTCCTCTTATATTTTTAGTATGAATTCACATTATTATTAGACGTGTCACGGTACTTATCTATCTTTCTATCCAAAATTCATGTATTTAGTTTTTATGTTATATTTGTTATCTTATCGGATTTCGTCTAATGCTTAGTTCGTTTCTGTGTGTGTTACATTTTAATGTTGTGTCGTTGTTCTCCTCTTATATTAAATGCGTTTTCCTCAGAATTCGTTTGTAACCCGGATTTGTTTATTCTACCAATTTATGAGTTTTGAACAGCGGTATACTACTGTTGCCTTTATTTATATCAAACCTTTCTTAAATTGTCAGTTTATAAATTTGATAAAACTAAATCTTTTATCTCCCTCCGACAAAGGGGATCTCAAATTGATTTGGCTATAATTATTATTATGCCATGTTGGTCCTAAAGAATTCTCACTGTTTCGGTCCTTATTCTTCCATGCTGTATTTACACGAAACCAGTATAAGAATAGTCCTTCCTTAATTTGTCATTACATTTATTTTATATGTTGAAAGAAAGCTTATAGTTTTCATGTTGTAAGGTTATTGGGTTTTATTTCAATTGCGATTTGATTAATTAATCGCTTTTTTAATTTAGTTGAAAGGATGAGGTACAAAATTTCAAAAATACCTATTCAAGCGCTTTGAAATTTGTGTGATTTTTTTTAATAAATGAACTCGATGCTTTATTTGGAAATAGTGGGTCAAAAAGATGACTTTTGTTGTCAAAATAACATCGTAAAACATATCAAATTACGTATTTTACCCAAACTGGCAATTTCACGTATAGTTTTTAGTCAAAATATATATGAGTAAGAGCTTTATCAAATAGGATACTCAATACGCATTACTGTTATTTTGAATTTTATTTGCATTAAATGGAGATGACTACTGACTTATGCATATGGACACACAAGTTCTCAACCCAATCCACAGAAAACAAAAGCCTGAACAACACAAACCTCCCCAAAACCAGGTCATAATCCCAGTTCTAACGAAATAGTGTATATTAAAATTGCTCTTAATTTTCCTATAAATAAAACTAGTTTAAATGCTTTTTTTTCAGAATTCCAATATTGTTTAAATCCTTTCTTTAAATGGGTTTAAAGATTAAGAATTGGCAACCTTAACTTTTGTAATAAATAAAATGTATGTTTTAAACATAGTGTTTTTTTATCGGTTTTTTTTTTGGTTTAATAAAAAAAAAATCTATGTTGAGCTTTTATATCGGAAAATGAGAACAATGATCTTCTTCTTATCTAGTTCATTACTCAAAATTGAAAATTATGGTGAACTTGAGGCAGGTGACTTACCTATAAAGGCAGCCCACTTTGTGTATTTTATGACTGTTCCTGTCCATACTATTTCATGTTTGTAGATATTCATGTACCACAATAGATCTTTGCGCATCTCAGTGGTGTTTATCTCGTCTATCCCCGGAAGTGAGCACAGCTGGGAACTTATCGTCCAGTTACTCTCTGGAAGTCCGATGAACATTGATCCTTCTAGAATAAAATAGAATGATATAAATTTTTACTTAATGTATCTTTTCAGACGAAGGTCATGAAAACCTAGACATGATAGATAAAAAACCTACTATTTACCTTTTATAAGGATGATGTGTTCAAGATAATAAATCATTAATTTTATTTCTCTTTAATACTGATATGTTTTATCTTTCAAAAATTATTTTGTAAAATGTGCTTTTGACATTGTGAATTATGTATGCTTACTGTTACAGATACCGGTGGGTTGATATACATGTATCTGGTGAATGACCGTTAGTTCACGTTGGTTCCAACAGCAGTGTTTAGTTCACGTATCGTCGTAAATATTACGGAATTTGATGAGACCGTCGTACAAAGTGAGAGGTTTAGCGCTATAAAATCATTTTCTACATTTGAAAATACTTGTAGCAAATCAGGAATACGACAGTTGTTGTTCATTCGTTTTTTATGTGTTTTGTCATTTGATTTTGCCATGTGATTAGGGACTTATTAGTGATTATTTTCCTCGGAGTATAGCATTTTTGTGATTTTACTTTTTTGTACTGTCAGTTCGTCCCTCTTGTATCTTTCGCCCCTCTTTTGTCGGTGCGGTACTCACAGTTACACTGTGTCTAAACCACACCGGCAGAATTTGATCGAACTCGATGGTATCTAACGTCCGGCACAATGACGGAACATCAATAGACAGAAGAAAGATAGGTTTCTCCTTATTTTCTTATTTTTGTTAATGATATCGAAGAATATATATACATATACAACTATTTTCTTTTGTGAGATGCAATATTTTCTACAACCGTTCTATATTAACGGAGAAATAAGTCAAAATGCATGTCAAAATGACGAATTGAGTGAACCTTGCCTCAAAATTGTTTAATTTCTCTTTAAATTGTTCACGTTGTACGTAAAGAAAGGTACGGGAAGATAGATACTGACACAGAGATTGCAAAACTAGTCATTATGAGCATCTCAATACTTGTATTTATGTGTATGGAACGAAAGAAATGGGTCATGTCAAATAAAAATACACCGGTTTCGTCATTGTTGTTTACTACACAACACCCGGTTTCGTCTATATATATCACCCGGTTTTTTATATTTTTTTAAAACCAACAATTTATGAAAAGCAACGTTAACACGGATCTGAACATTGTCTTTCGAAAGAATTTAAATATATATGTATTATAAAGTAAACTTGGCGTGTTTACATTTATTTACATAGGTAATTATAGTACTACACATTTTCCTAATGAAAGTCGTATCCGTAATTTCACTGATCTTCAAACTAATTTTAAATGGAATATAAATACTCAATAGCAAACACTGATATCTAATTATTTTTTTAACATAAACATTATGATATTTTTTTTATATAGGTTTTGAGATACATCGCAGTATGTGACCCCCCTTTTTTTTTACAAAGAAAACCTAATTAACGCTTAAAAAACAAAAACATCACCTTAAAGTATGCAGAAATTAAGATTTATATTACTAAGAAGTGTGTAAAGTTTGATGCAATAATGATTAACCATTTTGAGATATGGCGCGACATGTTAAAAAAAAAAAACACACTCCTGTTTTACTTACAAAGTTCTGTAACTCAAAAAGATTTAATTTGATTTTCACTAAAAGGTTTACAAATCGTTTGACCATTTCAAGAAATAACTTTGTTAAGTTTCATGAAAACTAGATAAGCTGTTCTCAAGTTACAGTGCGACATGTTTACGCTGGACAGAAAGATAGACGGATAGCTAGACGGACGGATGGAAGGACCGAATGACTGATAGATGAAGGAACGGACGGATGGAAGGACGGATGGACAGACGGGTGTATACAATAATACGTCCTGTCAAAATTGGGATGGGCGTGTAAAAACGCAAAGAAATGAAAAAAAAATCGTAATTAAAGGTCAATAAGTTTTATTAGGATATCGGCCAAGTCGATTTATTTGTATATTTGTCTGCCTTATCATTTTCCTATATAACTTTTATATATATTTGAGAAAAATGTATAGAAATCGATAAAAAGAACTTGATATTCGGCATTTATTATAATAAACATAATCCAACTCACATAATCCGATTTCCCGGGTGTCCCTGTTTTCTCATTTCTTACAATATTTTAATTCGTTATACACTTTATAAGATAAGTGGCGAATCTAGATGACGTATAGGTTGCACACCCCGACCCCACCTTCGGTTGCCAAAACTATATTGATTCCTGTATTTAACGATTTTGTAAAGCAAAAAATAATCAAAATATTGTTCGACTCGCTAAGCTCGGCGGTATGTACAAGTTGTTCGAAATACGCTCACTTTGAAATAAACTGAATCCGTCTGTCCGTATATATTGTCAAAATATATTGACCAACGTCAGTGTACGATCATCATAACACAATGGCGACAGTACAGACTCGTTTTTTTTAATAATGTTAACAAAATAATTATTATTGAATATTATCGATGACCTGAGACTATTATACTAATTTGTACATAGCAGTATAGTTACAATTAGTGACAAATAAATTTTATTTTAATGCATGGTAGTTGTAATCCTACATTCTATGTCGATTATGCATGCATATACATTTGTCTTATCATCAACGTTTATTCTTAAGAAGATTTATTTTTAACGGTGGTAGAAAAGATTACATACATGGAATGATTAGATTACTTATAAAGGTGTCCATTCTTTTGTGCGAGAAAATCACATATCAATTGTGTGTTTCGATTTTTAAGACCGTAAACTTTAATTTCAAGTTTAAACATGTTCAACATATTTTCCCACAACTCATATAGAAAACGCATATTTAAAGAGCTTTAATCTCAATATGCTGTTAAAAAAGTTCGGAATGCAAAGTAAAATTAAAATATTTGAGTTCTATAAGAGTAGGAATTTGCTTATTATTTATTTGAATATGAGACTCATATAAATAATAAGCCGCTGTCCGGTGAACGAACTTGTTTTCGAACGACCCACAAAACTCCTTTTGAACTCTGAAATTAAATAATCAATTATAATGTAATGCGATTATGATTTTATTTATTTGACCAAACCGGGTTGTGCATTTTGAAATCTTTGACGAAACCGGGTTGTATACATTGACGAAACCGGCCAGTTCCATTTTTACATGACCCATTTCTTTCGTTCCATACACAGAGTTACAATTATTGAGATGCTCATAATAACTAAATTTGCAATCTCCGTGTCAATATCTATCTTCCCGTACCTTTCTTTCCGTACAATGTGAACAATTTAGAGAGAAATTAAACAATTTCGAGGCAAGGTTCACTCAATTCGTCATTTTGACATGCATTTTGACTTATTTCTCCGTTAATATAGAACGGTTGTAGAAAATATTGCATATCACAATAGAAAATAGTTGTATATGTATATATATTCTTCGATATCATTAAAAAAATAAGAAAATAAGGAGAAACCTATCTTTCTTCTGTCTATTGATGTTCCGTCATTGTGCCGGACGTTAGATACCATCGAGTCCGATCAAATTCTGCCGGTGTGGTTTAGACACAGTGAGTTATTCATTTCATAATCTTGTTATAAATACATACGGCTTATGTTTGATGTAAATCACCGTTTATGAATCATTAATACATTTTAACAGAAGTTACATTCTCACAGGAACACCTTCACTGTGTCTAAACCACACCGGCAAAATTTGTTCGGACTCGATGGTATCTAACATCCGGCACAATGACGGAACATTAATAGACAGAAGAAAGCTAGGTTTCTCCTTATTTTCTTATTTTTGTTATGATATCGAAGAATATATATACATATACAACTATTTTCTATTGTGATATGCAATATTTTCTACAACCGTTCTATATTAACGAAGAAATAAGTAAAAATGCATGTCAAAATGACGAATTGAGTGAACCTTGCCTCAAAATTGTTTAATTTCTCGTTAAATTGTTTACATTGTACGGAAAGAAAGGTACGGGAAGATAGATACTGACACGGAGATTGCTAAACTTGTTTTAATGAACATCTCAATACTTGTATTCCTGAGTATGGAACGAAAGAAATGGGTCATGTCAAAATGGAACTGGCCGGTTTCGTCAATGTTTACCACCCGGTTTGGTCATATATTTCACAATGAATAACCCGGTTTGGTCAAATAAAAAAATCATTATCGCATTGCATAATAATTGATAATTTTACTTCAGTGTTAAAAAGGAGTTGTGTGACCGGGTCGTTGGAAAACAAGTTTTTCACGGGACAACGGCTTATTATTTTTATGATAAGTCTCAGATTCAAATAAATAATAACACAGAGCTTTTCTTTTCATCGTTTGGCGAACTAGACTACTCCGAAAGGAGGATAACCTACTTAACCTTCATATGACTTCACGGTCCAGCTAGCAATCAAACTAGTCAATGCATTTTGATGTAATAGTTTCTAGTGGCATATGACTAATTATAACTCTTAAGTAGATAATGCTAAACTTCTTCTGCCACATTCATGATCAGTTAATGTTTTCCATGATACTTTTGTCATCTAAATATTTATTAAAACTATTGCAATCCAATACAATATATGTCTGGTATGATTTTTCTCTCCTTTTTCTGTTACGATTTTTGGTATTGTTATCGATTTTTGTTTTAACCTAAATAACACACTCAAAGTGTTAATGATTTTTGAAGGTTTTATTTGAATGGCTGCAGCCTGCATTAGCGGATCGGGTTATGCGGGGAGAGGGAGTTTTTGGTGGTTGAAGCCTATTTTTTTCCGATTTTTATGGTGTTCCGTGGTTTTGAGACCTTTGTAGAAAGGCGGGATCCGCACCTGGTCTGATATCGTCAATGATAGTATGATGATCCGATCATTCATTTGATTTTTATAGTTTGGTCTTGTGCTGTGATAGTTTTGGGGAGAAATGAGCACACACAAACATTTTTACCCTTGCCAAATTCTTTATGTACCTGTTTTAAGTCAAGAGCTCGTAGTTCAGTGGTTGTCGTTGGTTCGTGTCTGTCATATATGTTTTTCGTAAATTGTTTTATTACGAATAAATCCGTCAATTAAATTCGAAAGGTATTGATTCTTAATTTTCTTTTCGGGACCTTTTATAGCCGACTATAATTGCTTAAATCCATTTTATTTTAACTTTGACAATCATATCACATCTCTTTATTTTTATGTTGAAAATATAAATGTGGTTTGATAAAATGTTGTTTTCCCTAAAGAAAAACAACTGTTTCGTTCGTTTGTCGGATGCTTTAGTTGGGAATATTAAAAAGTTCCTGAATCGTGACATTGATATAAAGGTTGAAGGATTTTGTGTTTTCTCTGTCTTTCAGATAACAAGTCCTCTCCCATCCTTGATAATATTTAATTTTACTGGAGCTTTTTCTACCAGTAGCTATAGCTTGTTACACACAGTAATAAACAGACATCTCATTTGTAATTATACCACATCTTCTATTTTAATATCATGTTTATTGACATATACGTGTCTTTTCTTGGGTCAGTGGTTAGCTACCACAATTCCACATTCGAATTCCTTGTTATACCAAATTAAAAGTGTTGGGTATGTGTAGATACACCATAAGAGAGGCTAAATTTCACGAGAAAGCTTTGCTTTGAAATTTAGTTCATCCTATGGTGTATCTACACATATAGCCAATCACTTTTTTATTTGGTAAATGACATGTGTCAAAGTTCTCAACTGATATCACAAAAAGAAAATGTGTTACAATGTAGTTTCTTGCTAAAAGTGTGAGGTATCTAACATACACCACATGACCATTTTCAATCTTCTGATAAACCAATCAGAGGGTCGATATGGAACTGTGGTGTATGTGTCGATACCCTCACACTTTTCAAACAAACTATGGTACATATCAAGTTACAATACCCCGACCCTGTGCTGAAAAAGTCTTTGTTGTATTGTTCAAATATGTATTTATTATTTTTCTAAGATTGATGGTAATTAATATATTAAGTAAAATTCAAAATATGCCAATTAACTTTCCAGAGAATCTTTTCGGTATATATAAAATTAATATTTATTTTGTACGAGGATTATTTTCATAGATTCTTAACATATTTTGCTAGTCGGTTAAAGAGCTCACCAGAGCTCATGTTTTCTCTGTTATAATGTTTATATATGCCGACTCTAAATAAAATTTACTTACTTACTTACTTACTTGTACTGTCCTTTTCTTTTTGTCTTGTATACTCATTCAGTGGTTGTTTGTTTATGTGTTACATATTTGTTCTTCGTTCATTTTTTGTACATAAATAAGCAGTTAGTATTCCAAAGTCGTTTTCCGTTGTTATTTCGGGACATTTTAAAGATGACTATGCGGTATGGGCTTTATTCATTGTTGACGACCGTACGGTGACCTATAGTTGGTAATTTCTGTGTCATTTTGGTCTCTTGTGGAAAGTTGTCTCTTTGGCAATCATACCACATTTTCTTTTTATGTGTAGTGTACACGTTTTGTTTTTGTCTCTGGTATAGTCACAAGTTAATAGGGTTCCTTGATAGAATCTTAATTGTCAAAATTACTGGTTTTGTGCTTATTTTCACTTCAAATACCATAGATGAACAAATAGGACAGCAAGTAACAACCAATGCAATGCATATGCAATGTGTTTAATACATTTGGCCAAGCAATTCTACAGGAAAAATCCAAGTGATTTACAGGAAGGCTCCGAGTGAAATTACAGTCAACTTGCGAGCGATTGTACAGTCAATAAAAATATCAAGTACCAAACATGGAGAAAATGAATATATTTGGATTTCTACTGGGACAATGGCTTTGAAACTTTCAGACAGGTAAGACTATATATCAGAAAAGGTACATGTGAAAATCCAGGTAGCAAACATTGATTTTTCGATGTTTATTTGACTTTTTTGATCGCTGTTGTGTGACAATTTTGATCGTTTTACACGGAGCTCCACCATTCTAAGGAAAACGTTTTGATGCATATATCTTTCTTATTATTTTATTGGTTCATGTTTACATGTACATAAAGCATGTTTTACCTATCAAAACTTGAAGCAGAAACGTTATAAAGGAACATAAGAGTTCGTCAAAGTTTCCATCAAGCAACTTGTTATTTTTCGAATGTCGGAGCACCGTTTGACAGTCTCCCGAATGACCAAAATATTAGAAAACCGTACAGGTCCGTTCCCACACTGTGAATAAGCAAACACTAGAATTCCTACTCTTATACGGAACACAAATAATGTTAACTTTACTTTGCATTCTAACATTTTTAACAGCAGAATAGATAGAAATGAAGGTTATAACGAATTTAGGTTAAAGCTCGCAAATATGCGTTTTCTATATGAATTATGGAAAATATGTTTAAACTTGAAATAAGAGTTAACCTTTACGGTCTTAAAAAATCGAAACACATACTTGATATGTGATTTTCTCATACAATAGGATAGGCATCTTTATAATCAATCTGATCATTCTATGTATGTAATCTTTTCTATGATCGTTAAAAATAAATCTTCTTAAGGATAAACGTTGATGATAAGACAAATATAATATACATGTATGCATGCATAATCGACATGGAAATTGAAGTCTATATGAAGAAAAGGATTCCAACTACCAGGCATCAAAGGTGGGGTCGGGGGAAAAGGGGGGGGGGGGCATTTTATACATTGTACGTCTTCTAGATTCGCAACTTATCTTTTAAAGTGTATACCGAATTAAAAAATTGTAAGAAATAAGAAAACAGGGCACCCGCGAAATCGGATTATGTGAGTTTGATTATGTTTGTTATAAACATTCTCATTGATATTTTTAAACAAGCGACACTAAGTTATTCGAATTCATAGCATTTTGAACTATTTGTATTGACGTCGCGCAAAATACTGGTGATAATAACGTAACGTCGGAAATATAGCAAAAAGCCGTCTTATTTTCTTGTTTTTTACGTAACGTTTTTCTAATGTGATTTCTAATGTGTAAGCATTGATTCATTCAGGTTTTTTTTCATGGGAATATTTTTTTTCAGTAAAGATATTCATGTATATTTTATTTAACGAAAAATGTATATATATATATATATATATAAACGAGTCTAAATTGAAAACTACGTTCCAAACCTATGACTGCGTTGGATTTTTACCGCAGTTTTTATACGTGTGCATGTCAAACAAATTTCGTTGTAGAAGGGTCTAAAAACAGCACAAACAACATTTTCCAAAAGACCAAAAGAGTGAAAAAGTATATTTAAACAAAACGCATTTGACTAACAGGTCGAACAACTGATGTTCTTAACCCTGCTGACTGCCATTGGCGATTGCCAAATAAAATTGATCACAAGATGTAACAAACTGGATCCTAATATAAATTTAATACGTCACAGAAAAAAAAATTTGTATATATATATATATATTTTATATTTTTTAATTATAAGCAGAGCCACGTTGAATCATTTCATTTGAATCGGAAAGGTCTACTAAAATATTTTATGAGTGACTAAACAACAGTGCATGATGTTTTATAATTTAATTCTTATTTCAATCCAAATTGTCCAATACAGAAAGAATGTCTAGATGGGTGTCCTCTGAAATAGTTATACGATAAGAGGCATCTACATCAGCAAGTATGTATAGCAGAGATTTCGTCGGTACCAAAGCAGTCTTCGTCTTTAAAAGTTTATATTTTAACGGATCATTGTCACTGATTTTGTCATAATAATGACCCCGGAAAACCTCGAATCCAGGGGGATATGTAGCACCCCAGCTGTCACTCTCTGCTGAATACAATACGTGTGAACCTTTGGAAATTTTCATTAAATAATAGTCAAAGTTATCATCGTCGGTTTTGACAGCCACAACAGAGTTTATGGATACCAAATCTGATATGTCTTCTGAAAGAATGTCAGTGTCTTGTGCTACTTCTTCTTCGTTAGAAGTTTGTGTTATTTCGCGTGGCTTAATAGTTGTCTTTACCCCGGTATTTTCTACATTTAAACAGTTAAGATTATTCCCCAAAATGCATTGATCGCACGTGTAACAAGAGAGATCGGAAACAATGATTTCATTACATGTACTAGTAAAAACATGATGTATTTGTCTATTTTGCTGGATCGGCTTAAATATTTTGGAATTGTGTCTATCAATTGAGTCCACATATCGAAATACCCTTCTTTTAAATAATGCACTTCTTGGCTTTTTAAGGCTACTTTCGCAGAACGTAAATAAATCCTTCGCATTCTGAATCACTGTATTGCCACGTAGAACAGGTATGTCCGCCTGTCTTTTTATAAATCCCCCCGCGGCATCTTGAGGCCCTTTTGCATGGCTTGTTTCAAAGAAATTTCTATGGAATGTTTTATATCCGAAATCAGGGATGGCAGTAGATAAACTTCCTAAACAGTGCCGCGATTTATATTGGCTAGAACAACCGTCTGTGAATTCATGCATATGATCAACTGTGTATGATATTGAATCTAAATATTCCTTAACTTTTTTTTGGACATATTTTGTAAAATCATTATCATGTTGCAGGTCCGGGGAAATTACGAAAAAATGTTCCGTAATTATTTCCGGAAATTCTTCTGTACTGTCTACACCATCGTATTCTAAAATGGCGTGTCGGTGCATGACGGTTACATGAATGCTGCATTCAGTTCTTTGGAAGTAATTGGATTGGATTTCTTCTTTCTCGACACAGCGATAATTTTCCGAATAATCGTGGATGCATATGCAATGATTGACTAGCAAGTTCTGAACAAGACTTTAAAGTTGATTGCTTTGCCAGTTTGATCGGTGCTGGTGAGCGGGGAAAGTTTCGAGAAGCTTTTTTAAATTGAGAAACATTTCGTTTACGCTAGTTTTCTTTTTTATCAGGGTCAGTCGGCGCCTTACATTTTTACCCTTCGATTTTTCAGTTATATATTCATATTTTTGCCATTCAACAGTTGAAGACGACTGTGATTCGTTGGGTGAAAGTTTGAAATTAAAAACTCCGCAAAGGCTACATTTTCGGTCAAGACAATTTTTTCTATAAAATCCATTTACTTTTGGACATAGCGTAATATGTATAAGGTCTGACATTTTCTCAAATACGGGATAGTCACTTTCTTGCGAATCGGTTTCCCTGTCACACGATTTTCTGAACTTCATACATGCTTTGAAAACAAGGTTTGCTTCCACGTGATATCTACAACAGCATGTATTTCTATCTTTTTCAGATGCAGGTCTTACGAAAAACGGTCGAAGTTTCTCAAATGCTCTTTGTCCAATTTTAATTTCCGGATATTTGGCGACAAAATCTAAATACGCATCAGTTTGTGTTTTTTCCAGCACGTGTGTCATATGCGAAGTATATAAGTTTGGTCCCAATCGTTCTCTTTTGATATCGGATGTGTTGCCAGTCGGGTGTGATATGCCATCAGAGAGCCAAAAGTTATAAACTGATTTCTTTGTTTCTTCTGAAATGGAATCTTTTCTTGTTTTCTGTTGCGTAAGAGCCCATGCAGACGATTCACTTTTAAGAATTCTAGACCTAATACGCTGGCCTCCAGCAACCCTTCTTGCTGGCAAACCTAAATTTTTACACAGTTTAATTTTACCTCTCTAGTTTGCTAAATTTTCCCCGCTGATTGATGCAGTAACAGAATTCATTACCGAACGTGCATTCTTAGATCGCTTTAATTTTGTAGATTTTATTATTTCTTGAATATCTGCAACGACGGCCATTTCAACTGGCGAAACTGAATGTTTCAGATTAGCTATAGTTGGCGATCGAGGGGATATGCGGGCCAAATAAGTCGATATAACTGCGCATCGTTTAGATGGAGATTTTGGTAAACCTTCTTTAAATTTTCTTAGGGCTCTGGCCTTTTCCATTCTGTTTTTGAAAACATTTGATCCTTCTGGTACAACAAGTGACATTGATGAAAGTTCTACATTTTTTTTTACCTCTGTGTTTACGGACATTCATTTTATTTTTCAGTTTTCTTTCATTTATTTTCTTAGATTTCTCCCTTTGTTCTCTCTTTTTTCTTGCATTAATCGTTTGACTATATGTTTTTGTCTCGCTCTCTTTATTCTTGTACAACTTTCCATAAGATTTTCTACTCGTTTCATTTTTCTGAAGCCTTTTTCGTTCTCTGTTCCTAATAAGTATTTCCTTAGCCGAAAGTTTACTTTTTTTTCTGTTATTCATATTTCTGAAAGCATATTTATATTTGAATGTACACAAAATTTTGGTCTGATTTTTTTAAGTCCGATTATTTTAATTGATTGTTGGTTTATAAATACATTCAATAATTAAATATGCGTCTTTTTTGTCTCGTGTTTTATTTTTTTGGAACTAATCATTCTCCTGAAACACCAGAGATCATTTCGGTTGTTTGAAGGGATTGGTGCCTCTTGTTTTGTCTACGAAAATTATCTAATATGGTAACTCTTCTTTTAGATTGTTTCAGAACTTCCTAAAGTCAAATCATTTTTTACGAATTTTAATATAGAATAATATTTTTATTTCATTAAGGGAGCAACCATTTGATTTTAATGGGGGGGGGGGGGGGGAGGGTGCTAGGATGAAAAATTTTGTCCGGCATTTTTTCTAGTTGTTATCTCGGTCCTGCCTTTTTATTTTCACTATATTTGGTCCTGCCTTTTTTTACAAGTTTATCCTGGGTTTGTTTGCCAATTGCTCATCCTGCCCTTTTAACCCCACCGCAGTTCGCGCCTGTCCTAAGTCAGGTACCTATAGCTTTTGTTAGTCTTTTATATTTTTTTACTTTTAGTTCATCTCTGTGTTTCGAAGTGAAGAGTGGCGTCCATTTTCTTGATGTAGTATACATTAGGATTTCGGGGCCTACTCAAGACCTCCTCTGGGTGCGGGATTTCTCGCATGTTGAAGACCCATTGGTGGCCTTGAGCTGTTTTCTACGTTTTGGTCGGGTTGTTATCTCTTTGACATATTCCCCGTTTCCATTCTTATTCATTATTTTTTTACTCGAAACTCCTGTCTGCCTTTTTTTTACACTCAAAACCCCTGTCCTCCCTCTTTTTCAAATTTCATTCTAGCCCCCCCCCCCTTAAAAATCAAATGGAAGCCCCCTAAGGCAAAAACATGCCCATATCGTTTCATGTTTGAAGATCGATTCTTTACAAGTTCTTCTTATAATTTCTTTTGCGTATTGACTCTGTGTGAAATATGACGTTTCATTATTTTTCGACGTTTTTTTGTCTCATTGGACATTTTTTCTGATTTTTCTTTTCTTTATTTGCGAAAAGGATAAAATATAAAAAACAGCCAGTATTTATATTATCATGTTCAGTATTTGTTGTAATTTTTTAAATCTGTATCAGTATTTTTCTTCTGGTTTAATCGCGATACATCGTAGATCCCGAAATCGTCAAAATGGAATATTTGTTTGGATTTCAGATGATACGGGACATTTTTTCTGATTTTAAATTTTTTCAATAGTTTTTTTTTAAAACAAGTAAACTCAAACAGTTTGGTACCAATTTAAACAGAAATGTTTGTAATTTATAAATTATAAATATAAACGATATCCTTTTAAAATTACCTTCAGTATATGAATTTGATCTTCAAAGTTTGCAGTTGGAGTCTAGATTATTTGTCACCATTACAAGATCAAAAAGTTGCTATGACGTCATTTTTCTACATGTATGACGTCATATATGTAAGTAAAATTATGTAATTCAAAACTTTACATATGGTTCTTAATTCCTTCCAAATCAAATGGAAGCTCCCTAAGGCAAAAACATGCCCATATCGTTTCATGTTTGAAGATCGATTCTTTACAAGTTCTTCTTATAATTTCTTTTGCGTATTGACTCTGTGTGAAATATGACGTTTCATTATTTTTCGACGTTTTTTGTCTCATTGGACATTTTTTCTGATTTTTCTTTTCTTTATTTGCGAAAAGGATAAAATATAAAAACAGCCAGTATTTATATTATCATGTTCAGTATTTGTTGTAATTTTTTAAATCTGTATCAGTATTTTTCTTCTGATTTAATCGCGATACACCGTAGATCCCGAAATCGTCAAAATGGAATATTTGTTTGGATTTCAGATGATACGGGACATTTTTTCTGATTTTAAATTTTTTCAATAGTTTTTTTTTTTAAACAAGTAAACTCAAAAAGTTTGGTACCAATTTAAACAGAAATGTTTGTAATTTATAAATTATAATTATAAACGATATCCTTTTAAAATTACCTTCAGTATATGAATTTGATCTTCAAAGTTTGCAGTTGGAGTCTAGATTATTTGTCACCATTACAAGATCAAAAAGTTGCTATGACGTCATTTTTCTACATGTATGACGTCATATATGTAAGTAAAATTATGTAATTCAAAACTTTACATATGGTTCTTAATTCCTTCCAAATGAGAACTACCTTTGGCTACTCAATCCATATTTCATTCTCAAAAATGTTTGGAGATCTCAATGTTCAATGTTATGCATTACACGGCAAAATTGCCTATTTCATAAAATTTCGCGCTTCAAATCGAAACCTATTCGTGAAAAAAATATCATGAAAAACAGATATTATGTTGCCATTAGATTGGGTAACGAAAATTATTTAGCGATTCTGCAAATTGTTGCGTCCTAAACGGACAGTTAGCCTTTTCGCCGATTTTTCTCGAATCACCTTCAAATTGTCACCAGTATCTTGCGCGACGAATTTTCAGTTAGTACACTTTTTTTTTAAATTCAAGAACGGTGTAATTTTGTTTGGAATTCTTGATTGTTCTTAGCTCACTTGACCCAACAGGAAAAGTTTTTTTTTCATCACTTGGCACCGGTCGACCGTCGTTCATTATCTTTCAATACATTTTTTTACATAAATGTTCACATCTAAAATTACTAGGCTGCATTTAACAAATTTTATTTAAAATCATAAGTCTTTTTTTAAATATAATTCGGGTATTTGGTTTTAAAAAGTTTACTGTGACCCCGCTTGTCAAACAAGAAATAAACAAAGGGGTGGGGCACGTAAGTGCATGATGTCAATTAATTAAAAACAGCCGTAGACATAGACAATTCGAAAGGGTTAGATTATTATTTTCAAAATGTTGAGCTCTACCATTTGTTCATTTACTATAAAGTTCTCACAATAGTTCTTAAATGAGTTATTGCATTGCCCTTGAATGACGAATTTGAAGTTCTTTTTATCAAATTCTATCTACTATTTTTAAACATATATATAAAAGTCATATAGCAAAAACAGAAAATATACAAATAAATCGACCTGGCCGATATCCTAATAAAACTTATTGACTTTCAATTTAGAGGTTTTTTTTCATTTCATTGCTTTTTTTTCACTCTCGTCACAATTTTGACAGGACGAATTATTGTATACATCCGTCCGTATGTTCTTCCTTCTTAGTAATATAAATCTTCTGCATACTGTTTGGTGATGTTTTGAATTTTGTTTATTAAGCGTTATTTAGGGTTTTTTTATGTAAAAAAAAAAAGGGGGGGTCACATATTGCGATGTATCTCAAAACCTACTATTATATAAAAAAAATATCATAATGTTAATGTCAAAAAAGTATTTAGATATCAGTGTTTGCTATTGAGTATTTATATTCCATCTAAAATTAGAATGGAGATCAGTGAAATAACGGATACGCCTTTCATTAGGAAAATGTGTAGTGCTATAATTACCTATGTAAATAAATGTAAACACGTCAAGTTTACTTTATAATAAATATATATTTAAACTCTTTCGAAAGACAATGTTCAGATCCGTGTTTACGTTACTTTTCCATGATAAAGTATTGGTATTAAAAAAAACGGGTGATATGTAGAGACGAAACCGGGTGATTGGCAGTAAACAACAATGACGAAACCGGTGTATTTTAATTTAACATGACCCATTTCTTTCGTTCCATACTCAGGAATACAAGTATTGAGATGTTCATAAAAACAAGTTTTGCAATCTCCGTGTCAGTATCTATCTTCCCGTACCTTTCTTTCCGTACAATGTAAACAATTTAACGAGAAATTAAACAATTTCGAGGCAAGGTTCACTCAATTCGTCATTTTGACATGCATTTTTACTTATTTTTTCGTTAATATAGAACGGTTGTAGAAAATATTGCATATCACAATAGAAAATAGTTGTATATGTATATATATTCTTCGATATCATAACAAAAATAAGAAAATAATGAGAAACCTAGCTTTCTTCTGTCTATTAATGTTCCGTCATTGTGCCGGATGTTAGATACCATCGAGTCCGAACAGTGACCTTTGTTTTATTGGGGTTTTTCTGTGTAGTTTTTTTTTTACTTTATTGTCTAGTAATTCTTTAAAAATTATAAGGTTAATGTAAATACCTTACAGCCCTTGGATGGTGTAAACTTCCCAAAAAAACGTGTATGGTGTAATGGTGTAAGGTGTATGGTGCAATGGTGTAAGGTGTATGGTGCTATGGTGTATGGTGTAAGGGGAATGGTGTAATGGTGTATGAGGAATGGTGTAATCGTGTAACGTGCAATCGGGAATGGTGTACGACATTTCATTGGTCGAAATCGAAGTTCTTTTTATTTTAATTTTTCGGATTGTACACATAAACAATAATATTAATCTTGATTATTATTTTCCAGAGTAGCAAATTACTTTACCCGGTAGACTATATATATTATAAATAAGAATACGGGAACAAAAATGTGTATTAAAGTAATTATTTTATTTTTCATATTCTTATTTATAGTGAACAATGGCTATAATTATAAGATTGGACTCTTAATTGTTATCACTTGCAGCCTTCGTAAATTTAGTAAAATGATTTTGTTTTAACTAGAAGCCGTATAAAGAGGTTATCCACGCATAGGAACATTATTTTTATATCATTGGTTATCAACATCATTTTTAACGTTGCTTCGTTCCCCATTTTTGACAGGCTCTTCTTCATACATATTCCCTCGTAGTTCACGTTTGTTTGCCTTGGATTTACGATTCTGTTTTTCAGAAAATGTTCAAAAGAAAATTGTACACTTTACAGTGTTACATGTATTGCACATAAGGTGTTGTATAATGATGAACAATCTCGTCAATTGTGTAAGATTTGTCTTTATGGATTATAAATGATATCGGGAACGTTCGAAAAAATACTTATGCGAACAGGAATGAAATATTTGCCACTTGAAATTTAGCTACCAACAAAATCAACCAACCGACATACTACATAAACTTTCCAAGCAGAGAACTTCTCATAATTTTCATAATAAATTCATGAAAGTAGTTAGTACAAAGGAAATCTCTCATGTCAGTCACATTGTTTGTTGATGTACAGTACTACTGGATTAATTATTTAGTTTTACAAACCTTATAGCTATTTGTCTGCTGTTAATAGATATCACACAGGTTCCCGTAAGATTTTGACGTCATAAAACAAAATATCTGATGCCGCCATGGAAAAATGATTGTTATATACATCAAAAGTTCAAGCAGCCGACTCAGCCAGGATTAGCGATAAGGTGTATCCATACAAAACATCCTGAACCAATGGGTTAAAGGAGAACACCCCAGCAAGCACCACTTATTTATGCGCAAACCCACCTATCACACAATAGCCAAAATGAATCGGTGACATACACGACATACCCTTCCATATTCAGAAGTGGGAAATACAGATACTGACTTCTGTAACAGTTTTATATTACCCAAACAGAAAAGAATCAAGATATTGCTTATTTGCTATGCTGCTATATACTGAGATTTATATAATAGACATGATTAAGTGCTTATATGGTCAGTTTTGGTTGACATGTTTAAACAATTTTATTATATGAGTCAGCCTGAGGTTTCAAATCACTGAAATTTTGTTGCGAGACAAAATTTTGAATAAAAATAAGACATGCCAACAATCTACAAATTTATATAATGCATTCTGACATGAAAATATTGCTGATTAAGATTTACTATGCTGCTAAATTGATTTACATATATATGATAATAAAGTGCAAATATGGTCAGTTTGGTTGAGGCATTAAAATAATTTTATTATACAGTCAGGGGTACTTGAGTCAGCTTGAGGTATCAAACATGTCAAATCACTTAAATTTTTTGACGCGTTGAAATAATTTTTTTATATGAGTCAGCTTAAGGTATAAAATTACTGAAATTTTGTTGAGGCCTTAAAATAATTTAACTATACATGCGATACGAGTCAGCTTGAGGTATCAAATCACTGAAATTTTGTTGACACGTTTAAATAATTTGATTATATGAGTCAGCTTGAGGTATCAAATCAGTGAAATTTTGTTGACGCGTTTAAATAATTTGATTATATGAGTTAGCTTGAGGTATCAAATCAGTGAAATTTTGTTGACGGGTTTAAATAATTTTATTATATAAGTCAACTTAAGGTATCAAATTACTGAAATTTTGTTGAAGCGTTAAAATAGTTTTATTATATGAGTCAGCTTAAGGTATCAAATTACTGAAATTTTGTTGATGCCTTAAAATAATTTTACAATACATGCTATACGAGTCAGTTTGAGGTATCATATCACTGAAATTTTGTTGACGCCTTTAAATAATTTTATTATATGAGTCAGCTTGAGGTATCAAATCAGTGAAATTTTGTTGACGCTGTAAAATAATTTTATTATATGGGGTCAGCTTGAGCATTGTTGAGGTATCAAATTACTGAAATTTTGTTGACGCGTTAAAATAATTTTATTATATGAGTCAGCTTGAGGTACATGTATCATGTCACTAAATTTTTGTTGCGAGACACTTTTTTGAATAAAAGAGAACATGCTGGCAATCTAGATTGATAGGAATAAACCTGTTGAATAAATGTGCACAAATGTAATTAAAAGCTGAGTGCAAACATAAAACATTTTAATTCACAAATGCATACAAACTTAGTGCGACCATGAAAAGGAGATGTGATACTAAAGTATATGATTGCTAATGATACCACTCTCAACAAGAGACCAAAGTAAGTCAGCTATTAAGGCCCCAAGATGAGCATATTATCCTGTCTGTTTTGAGGAACTTCGTGTAACCGGTCCTAGAGCGTCCGGGGGAAAGAAAAAGTGCCAGGGGAAAAGAAATAAAATAATAACATTTTATAACAACAAGTTTTATCCTTAAAAATAAATCATTGCTTGTTTTGTCCTTAAACTAAATGGGGATATGTATGATGCTACATCGAAAGTGTTGTTTATATCTTTTATTAAACTAAACCTTAGTTTGACTGTTTTAATGTCTATGCTTATAATGAATTAGTGCTTAGTTTTGAATTAAAACAAACTCCTGCTTTTTACCCCCTTTCATTTAACTACTGTACATGTATAGTACTGCTTTGTTTGCTGATTTATTATGTATATCTCTTTTAATTTTGAAAAGATCAATATTTATCTGTGAAATTTAATTTGTATTTTTACATTTTTCATTTTAATCAGAGTCTCTGTTTTGATATTGTTTTTGAAAAACATGTCTTTTAAACGGTTTTACATTTTTGAATCTTTCGCTTAAACTGTGACCTATTATTATATATGTCTTTCGAAATAGTATTCATATATTATTGTTGAAATTGAAACATTCATACTTGTTCTTGTGCTTTATCATAAACATGATAAATGTCTTTTATCTGAATTTGCAAATTACTTGTCTAAAAAAAAATCAATGTACATAACTAATTTCATCTACATAAAGTTGTCTCATGCCAATAAAATATTTATATATTTTCACCGGGCGCATTTTCTTTTCCCCAGGCTCTTTTTCTACACCCGGACTCATTTTAGTAGGACCCCGTGTTACGCAAAGATGAAGAAGTAGTACCAACATGGTACAATTGAATAGCTGGTGGTATAATTTTATTGTCGATTTCATGTTTGTAGTAAACAATATATAGATTAAGCGTTATAATGGCCATGATAAAATATAATATACTGGGAGTTTTGTACTGTGTCATTCTAGGTTCCCCCTTTCTTCTTACGATTGTGTTAAGAGGTGTGATTCGTACTATAAAATTCAGGACTAATATTAAAGATCAATATAAACTTTGAACACATTTTAGGCGAAGAAAATATTAACGAATATAAGAACAAGAAATACAAACTCCCATGCTTTCAACGCATTTCAACAGATTGTGTGAAATGAGGATATCTACATCGGGTATTTTTTACATTTCATAACTAAAGAAAATAACAATAAATATATTTCTATATCATGAACTATATAGTTGTCCATTTGTCTATAACAAGTTCTTTCCCGGTCTTTTTCACATGTAGGCTAAACGCAGTAAAGATAAAAGTTTGAAAACTTATTTCTTATAATTTTACTCATTCAAGAAATATGGCAAGCCGTTGTGGAATTAATTCCCTAGAAATGTTTTACTGCATAAAATTGAGAATGGAAATGGGGAATATGTCAAAGAGACAACAACCCGACCAAATGAAAACAACAGCAGAAGGTCACCAACAGGTCTTCAATGTAGCGAGAAATTCCCGCACCCGGAGGCGTCCTTCAGCTGGCCAATGCATGAATGAATTTAAATTAGATATATATATTCAATCATTTTGGCCTTGACAGAGTTTAAACCATAACACATTTATCCCAATCCCTGATGGTCACATGATGGTAGTCCATCAAACATTTACAATATACAAGGTTGTCTGGTAAATGTGGAATGCGGATATCTAACTTGAAAAAAAAACCCACCTGAGGCGAATTCCCGACACGGATACGTATTTTACTCTTCAACAATATTCTAATTCGATCTCTTTATTTTAAACTGGGCTTATACATTTTCTGGCATATACAAAACAAATTAACATACGATACAATTGAGAATGAAAACGGGGAATGTGTAAACATGGTAAAAGAGACAACAAAACAACCAAAGATCAGACAACAGCCAAGTGATTGGTCTCAATCCAAGTGGGGAGGCGACGAACAGCAAACAAAGGAACCAATATTTGATAATATAAACTACACCACAAGACCACGAGATACCCTTTGCATGTATTTACATACTTAATATATTCTATGGAATTTATTTCTGCACAAAAACGAATTCAGAAAGTTAACTATATTGTTGAATATATATTTTTAGTGCAAAATTTTATCAATTGATTGTTGATTGCCTAACGTCCAGTGGCAAACATTTCATGCATATTTAGGACGAAATATCATTAAAAAAATATGGAAGGGTTGGGATCCCGCCAACATGTTTAACCCCACCACATTAATTAAAGATGTGGCTGTCACAACTTCCAAGTCAGGAGCCTGTGATTCGTCGTTTGTTTATGTGTTACATATTTGTTTTTCTTTCATTTTTTTTTATGAAAATAAAAAAGCCGGCCGTGAGTTTTCTCGTTTGAATTGTTTTACATTGTCATATCGGGGCATTTTATAGCTGACTATGAGGTAAGAGCTTTGCTCATTGTTGAAGACTGGACGGTGACCTACAGTTGTTAATGTCTGTGTCATTTTGGTCTCTTGTGGACAGTTTTCTCATTGGCAATCATACCTTATCTTCTTTTATATATATATGGAGTTATAATTATGACATATTTAAATGTTTCGTATCATTTGGTAAAATATCTAAAAGTCCACTTTGCCTATGTAGATAGAATGAGACCGGAAAAAAAAGTTCAGCCGAAGCGTGCTCCTTATTAGTTTTTTTTTGTAGTAGTGCAAGACACGTTTGTGAACTGTTTAAGAAAAAGTAGACTCCTTAGCAGCCGGCTGGAAAATCTATATGCTTCATATCTTGTTCCTTTTCAAGACTTGTCATTCATATTGTTCAGTATAGGGCATATTATTTCTACGCTAACAGTCAACAAGTCTACTTTATACTAGACACGCAATAGTATTTTCAAATTTCGTTAATTTAATACCCGAAGATAAAAAAAAACACCTATATTAATTTGATACTCAATATGTTTCCTTGAATATAAAAATATTCTCATTCGGTCAATAAAATATGAAATTAATATACAGAACATTCAGAAATGTGAATGTTATAAAAATGTTGTTATATCAGAGATAGGTATTGAACTCCATTATAAAAATGAGCCGGTAGTATACGTGTTAATTTGTAATACCCGGAAATGTCATGGTATTACACTACCCATATAGTCATACAGAATGCATCATATATATCAAGGAAATTCATAATGCATGACCATTCATGATTTAAGTGAGGTTCTAATATGTGCTACAGTATTTAAAAGCAGTATTTTAAATTGATTTAAAACGTAGTAAAAACACAATAATTTTGATAGCCAAACATATATTGGAGGGCACCATGAAAATGATTTTTTAGAGATGTATATATGCGAGTTTGTGTGTGTGTGTGTGGGGTTTTTTTGGTGGGTGGGTTGGGAGAGGGAGGGGTGTCAGAGCGTTGTTTCTATTTTTCTATATCTTTTTTTTTTGCTTCGCTTTTATTTTTTTCACTTTAATGCCAATTGCTCATTGTTTTAAACGTCCTATACATTCATCAAATATTTGCCACTAGACGTTAAACAACCAGTGCAACAACCAATCAATACGTTTTCTTAATCATCGCTATATTCTTTTATCTTTATTTTTGGGGCCGCGCTTTCAGACTTTCTTTTTACACATTATTCTAATATCTGTAAAACACCTTCAAATTCTTTAGAAAAAAAAAGTGACGTATTCATAGTACATGGTAATTCAACCAAGAAAATTGAACTACTATTACTCATGTGAAAATTACACTTGGGCTTTTAGAGAAATGTATAAGTCTATGGATAACATTTCTTGGGGGAATAAAAACAGGGGGGGGGGGTAAACTAATTGTTGATTTCCCTGAAAATTGAAGATTACCGAGACCGCGTTCTGGAATCGGTACGGATATCAGCGCCACAAGATTACGGCCCATTTCTTTAAGATTTGCTGTGTTTTAGATACCCATGTTATTGTGAGTACTTTATTTTGGAATGAAGAGATACCAAAGGCGGATTTAGGGGGGTCCAGGGGGCCCGTACCCCCCCCCCCCCCCCCCTTTTTGGAAAAAAAATTGGTTGCTTATATAGGGAATCACTGAAGCGTGACCCCCCTCTTATGTCAGTCAGTGGGCCCCCACTTGAGAAAAATTCTGGATCCGCCACTGGATACTCAAATGAGCAATTGTAAAGCCTCGGTCACACCTTACCGGATAGCTCGAACGGACGGCTAACGGATAACTTTTTTTCAATCCGTTGATGTCCGTTGGACGTCCGTTCTTATCCGTTAGGCGTCCGTCTATATCCGTTGCGTGTCCGTTAAGCGTCCGTTTTATCCGTTGACGTCCGTTCTGTCCGGTGGAAAATTTTGAGCATGTTAAAAACTTTGAACGGAGGTCCAACGGATAAAATGTCCGTTGAACGTCCGTAAGGCGTCCGTTAGGCGTCCGTTTTGTACGGTACTCGTCCGTTTTGTATCCGTTACGTGTCCGTTATGCATCCGTTGGAGATCCGGTAGACCAATTCACCAACGAACATCTACCGGACGCCTACCGTGACGGACGCCTAACGGATAAAACGGATGTGAAACGGACATTAACGGAAGGATAACGGATAAAACGGATGCCTACTGATAGTTTATTCTCATAAAACCATGCAAGTACAAAGGTTACAGAGAAGTTGAAAAATAATATACATAAAAAACAAAATATGCATTAGAAATGCATAAAATTCAAAAATACTAGAATTCCAATTGAAATTTCCCGTCAGAAATGCCAATATTACTTTTCCGCGAAAAAAAGTTTACATTTCCGCCAAAAAATATCTTTCTTTGCCGGAAAAAAAGTAACTATTCCGGAAAAAATAAATTATTACTTTTCCGCAAATAATTAAGGAATACCTATTGATCGAAAGCAAAGCTATAATAAAAAATAAATATGTATTAAGTTAAAGGTCATTATAACATGTAAGTAAAATACATCATTAAAATGTATGAAAACGTATGTTCAAAAAGATCTTGATATGAGGTCATAAGTCAGTTCTGGCAGAATATGTGTAGCCAACACGTCGAAAAAAAGTCCATATAAGCACATTCACCGTTTAAAAATTTTGTATTTTGTTCAGGAAGGAAGGCCATCTTCACCTTTTCATATTTCCGAACGGGTGCTTTTACAGTTAGAGTTACATGTATCATCTTTATGTAAGATGTTGTCTTCAGTTTCAATAACACATCGACAAAGACAAATATGGTAGGATGGCTAGCGTAAAACTGCTCGTTCAGGTAGGCACGAAAAGACTCGACACCATTCGTTGTTCTCTTTTCCTCGGGGTCAGGGGTGATGCCCAAATGGTTGGTGGAAATCTCAATTGCCATTTATATAAAATTCCAATATATAATCGGCAGACCTCGTGCATTTATCGTCAGATTGAGCATCGGCAATTAATTCAACAAAGCATTCTTAAATCATGTCAGTTGGCAAGTAAGCCAAACCAAAGATTTCTCAATGAAGTTTAACTCATCCTTACCCGAGTCAGTAGTTATATCTAGTAAATTGTAGCTATACTGAGATCAGAACATTTTCTTTATTTGAAAGAAAAAATAAATAATTTATCATACATGTACATTCAAATGTTTTTAATTTACCAGGTAAATTTGCGGAAAAGTAATAAATACAAATTGCGGAAACGTATATTTCAAATTTGCGGAAACGTAGTATTGGGACTTTGAAAAATTAGCGGAAAAGCAATACGCCCAATATATGGTATGTTAGATTTTCTTGAGTGTCATGACTATTTATTATTCGTGATGGATCTTGGAGTAAGAGTTCGTCTTCGCTACCAAACAGCTCTTATTCAGGCCATACTCAACTTAAATGTAGCAAATATAAACATTAAAGCTGTCGAAAGGAGAAGACAAAGGAGATGGTGGACACGACCATGGCTTAGTCCTGAAAGACGACGCAGTTTTGGTCTATATGACTAACTTATGACCGAACTTGGGCGGGAGGATCGGCATTCCTTTGTACACTTCCTTCGAACGCCCACAGAGATGTTCGACGAGATATTGCAGCGGGTTGGGCCTCGCAAAGCCAAGCAGAATACCTTTTACAAAAATCCGCTGGAACCAGGACTCAAGTTAGCAATTACACATAGACACCTTGCTTCTGGAGCAAAATATCGTAGCATGCAGTACGGATGGAAAGTTCCGCATAACACCACATCCGTTTTCTTACCAGAGGTACATAATATAAACAAATTCAGAAAATCAACTTAAACTCTATAAGACTGAATAACCACACTGCTTCTACCATGATTTTTTTAATCAGAGGAGCTCTATATTTGCACATATATCATGCTAAACAAGACGCAATACAAAATAAAATCAACTAAACCAGTTAACTCAAAACTGAGTGACCCTCGTGTAGAGAAACGTAAAAAAAAACCGGATAAATTGTTCAATTTGTTTGGTACGTGTGACCTTGATAACTGTCCTACTGACCAGACTTTCCCAGAAGCAAATATTATAACAAATATACTAGATACCATGTCCATCTGACGCGCCTTTAATTTTCAGATGGTTTATTTCTTTTAATTTTCAGATGGTATATTGCCTTTAATTTTTAGATGGTTTATTGCCTTTAATTTTCAGATTATTTTGTTCATCCGTTTTATCCGTTACGCTTCCGTAAGGTGTCCATTTTATCCGGTACTCGTCCGTTGGAAGTACGTTCGACGTCCGTTCTGTCCGGTATGTATCCGTTTCACGTACGTTCCATGTCCGTTGTGTGTCCGTTAGGCATTCGTTACATGTCCGTTAGTACACCAACGGACTCCCAACGGATAAAAATTTTGTCAACGGATAACTTTTTTTTATCCGTTAGGCGTCCGTTCGAGCTATCCGGTAAGGTGTGACCGAGGCTTTTAGACATAAAAGTGTCCTGTCAAAAAGTGTCACTGAGGACAGTTTTTCATAGAATTTTTGTATTCATTATAAATGTCCATTGTCATTGAATTGTTTCTGTAAATGTTTTTAAATTGTGTCCTCCAAGGAAAATAATACTGTACAGCATCTAGTTACTTATTTGAGTTTGAATTATACATGTATACAATTATTTTAAAAGATATAGATATGAAGATAAGGATGGTATGAGTGCCAATGAGACAATTGTTATGTCAAAGTAACAATTAATTAAGTTTGCAATTGAAAGTTAAAATGCGTCCAGTAATATCAAGGCGATAATATCATTTGATATCATTTTCATATCAAAAAATGCTCTGGTGGACACAATGTCCTGCGAAAAAATGTCACTCCTGGACAATATAATGGTAATGAATAATGTTTATGTTCATGGACACTTTGTCATACCAGAGACATTAAGGACATATTTTTATAGGAAATTGTGTCCAGGACACATTTATATAAGTAGATATTGTCCATGGACAGTTTTTACTATGAAAATGTGTCCAGTGGACATTATTAAATCCTACACAATGCCATAAAAAGAGACTAGAAATACAAAAAAAGAAATTAAAAACATAAATAATAAAAATCTGCTGACCGGGTCCATGAGGTAATGGTTTAGATATTTAAAACCGAACTTAGAGAGATATTTATAATTTTCATAATATAATGCGGGCACGTGTCATCGATTACACACCTAGTCAGCCGTGAATTACACAACCAACAAAATCGATTCAGTAGCGGATCCAGAACTTTCATAAGGTAGGCCTGTTGACTGACAGAAGGGCTCCAGTCATGCTTTAGTGATTCCCTATATAATCAACTAAACTTTTCCAACAAAAGGGGGGCGCCCCCTCCAGCCCCCTCCCCCTGGATCCGCCTATGCTTATTGCTTATGACTATAATGATATGAGAACAACGTTTCAAATAAAATAGAAGTAATTCATGTTCAACAATGTTTCTGAATTGTTCCATGTTATTTTAAAAATACTTTAAGGATAGTGCATTTAAGTGATTTCAGAGACAAAATATATGATGATTGACATTTTGTATTGATTGAAATTAAATAAATTTTAATAACAAAGCTCCTTATATATAATAGTTCAAGAAAAAACACAAACATAATTATCTTTAAAATGATTCTTTTCTTGTTCAAAGAAACATATTCTAAAAACCGAATTCTTATTTTCTAGAGAAGCAAATCATGCATTATCGCACACACATCATCATCTTAGTAAAATGCTTCCCTTTTTTCGTTTGTTGAATTAATTTTGTATTTTATTTTTTGTGTTTTTGTTCTCTAAATACTCCTTTATTTATTTTTGTGTCTTATCCAATTTGTACTTGAACAAATACAATATGTTTAACTAGTTTAAAACTGAAATGTGACTTTCTGTCCTACATTCGTTTAATGAACATGAATGACCACCTATAGGATATACATCGATATCCTGTGACACGAGTGTAATCTGTTGAATACCCTCAAAACTACACCATTGTACACATCACAGAATTTTATAAAAAAAAATATACAATTACCAGTATACGGCGTCAACTCATTCAAAATTTTGAGGTCTAATGATAAATTTATCTATCTTAATTTATAAAACAAAACACTTGATTAACGTCTATATAATAGTATGCAAGAATATAAAATACCATATTGCAATTATGATAAAAAGAAACATACTATGCACTTTACTCATTGTTAAAGGTCGTACGGTGACCTATAGTTGTTAATGTCTGTGTCATGTTGATCTCTTGTGGAGAATTCTCGCATTGGCAATCATATCGCAACTTCTTTTTTTATTTATACGAATAACAGCAGATACATTCAAGATTTTAATAGTGTATTATTCGCCATAAATACAAATTTAATTGTCATATAATAGCGGTATTTTTAACATTGTCCATAAGAAAGAGAGGGTTTGGCTTGTCATACAACCAGGTTCAATCCATCATTCTTCAATTGAGAAAATTCACAATATTACTTCCATGATTCAGTATCAACTCCATTTACTGGTAAATTTCATTTTAACTTCTCTGAACAAAAAAAAAAACACCCCAAAAAACGTGCTTTCTCAAACATGTTTTTTTTTAACTTTACGAGCTAACAATTTGCCAGGGCAATTTCATGGCTGATTCATATTGACCATTTGGTACATGTATATGTCCGTGTTTGAAGCGATTCGTACATGCAGGACACATTATTTTGTTGAATGCAATCATATTCTAATGGAAGCCGTAGGCGAACTACTAGAGTTTTGAGCAGGAATTTCTCGGCATGAAACAGATCGAAATATCGGGGTTATGATATTCCATGTATATTTTGAACCCGGTATTAACCCAGTAACCTTTTTTTTTTTAAAATGAATGTTAGTTCCACTGCCATATTCGATGTTTATTCCGAGTCAAGTGTCTGTGCTAAAACTCCATAGTTGACAACATGCATGTGTATAAGTCCATAGCAGGCTTTTCTTTTAAAATAACGAGTGTTGCCTGTCCGGTACATGAACAGATCGGTTAGAAAGTAAGTTTTTAATTTTAGTTAGATTGGAAAGCTTAATTCGAGGGTTGAAAATTGTAAGCGCCTAAAAAAGAGGTTGGAGTGGTTCACTGGCAATATTTTTTATTTCATAAAGGGTAAATTTGATAGGTTTATATGTTGTTTTATTTAATCTTTTTAATAACTAATGGATGCCGTAGGAGGTCCAACAAAGTTGTGATCAAGGATTACTTGGCATGACCTAAAATATGTTGGTCCGAGAAACGTTAACACTCAATAATCCTTATACGTTCAACATTCAAAGTTTTCGTTTGTTGTTAATAAAATGTATGTAATTTTCACTCAGTAAGGACATTGGTGAGCAGAAATTCAAGGTTGGTCAGGTTTACTATCTACGCTATGACTTTATTTATGCGATGTGTGTATTATTCTCCGACGATACTCGTGAAAGACCTGTATAAAGTTGAAATGTTATTTGCAGATCGGTATTTAGCGTGGCCTCTAGGGCACACCGTGCCAGGTGTGACTGTCTATTCGGATCAGTTGGTTATACGACTGGAGGTCAAGTTTAATACACAAATTTAAAATACATTTTTAAGGTGTTGACAAATACAAGTGAATCGCCATGGAATTATTTAATTACATTTTTGATGCTATTATTTTATTTGAATCCAAAGAAGTAACTAAACCAAACTAAGAAATGAACAGGTTAAAGTCTGAAAATTAAATTAAGTTGTCGGAATGAAAGGATATACACTCTTATCATTTATTTATATTTTTTTTAAAAGGGAAAATAAAACTTGTTTTCCACAAGCATCTTAAATGTCCTAAAAAGGCAAAAAATGTACCGAAACACTTAAATTTAGACTTTTGAAAGCCATGACCAAATGAAAGGTGTACCTGTATTACATTTTTACTTCGAGCTGTTTAATTGGCATTGGATTTTAGCTGATACCACTAAAACACATAGTCTCAGATTATATATATCTTTATTCTGTCAAACCTTTGCGGTTGCAATGGTATACAGGCACTACATGACATCAATAATAACACAGACATAAATACATGAATACACAGAGCAAAATATGTACACTATTTACAATTATACTGATAGTATTTAGCCAGGAGGGCACACATGGGAATTTATAAATCTAATGAACGTACACAGCTTTAGATTTTATATTTAAATTCATAATTTTTTTAAACATAATTATATCTGGACGATTTACATATTTTTTATCAATACATTCGTTTCTTTTTACTGACATTTCTGTGCACATCATAATATAATGATTCTCATCTCCAAGATCTTTAGAGTTACATTATTTACAATTTCGTCTATCTCTCTGAATATTTGTCTATCTCCCTATCTCAATGGGTAATTTATGGTTGATGGTTCTAAATTTGCATAAAGTATAAATATCACGAAATTCTAAAATATCAAAATAGTTCTCAAACCCAAAAGTATCCTTAAAAATTCGATAATTTAATGTCTTCGAACATGCTTGCACATTTGAAAATCATGTTTGTTGAAACTGATCTTGGAGTGATGTTCTGATTGTATTCTTTAGCCAAATGTCTCTATTCTAGTGAGGTCGGAAAGGTTGATCTTATGAAATAATATAGATTATCTGATATCATTTGGATATAAATGGAAGAATCTCTACTATAACAACAAATAAATTTGTTACCAATACACTCGAGATCAAAGGTTGTTAATTTTTCTGATCCAGTTAATTTTTACTCGCATATTTTTTTTATATTTTGATATGAGGGTGCTTGTTTTTATATAACAGTTTTTTTCATTTCTCTTATCTCTTTAGACGAAAGCAAACCGGCACAGTATATTCTGCATTTGTATAGTCCGAAGTTACCTAATTGATATTCTTGTTTCACATGTAAAATGAATGAACAATTTATAAAAAACGGCATTCATTTTGAAACATAGCACTGTGACTGTTTTCTAGAGCGAAAATAAAGTCACAGATGTGAGTGTATAAACAGGACGAACGGATTAAAAATAACGGGACCAACATTTTATAACAATTATATATAAAACGGAAAAATAGGTGCTGAAATATAAATAAAAGTAAAATTTAATTTAGATAATATGGAAACTTGGTCTATATGCCTATTCTTATAACCACTCTTAAATTTTATTAGATTATGTACACAGGCTGTATATCACGGACAGTTTTGAATTGGTATGGTTAATTGAGATTTTTTTCAAAATTTTAGGAAATTCGAGTTTCATTTTTAAATAATTATACATCATATAGTACTATAAAGGGGGAAAATACGTTTTCAATCTCGACATTTTACTAGAGGAAAAATAAAGAAATTGCAAAAATTTACCGGAATAAATTTAGGTTCGTTCGTTTTAGTTTTTAGTGAAGATGAGATGTGAAAGCTATTAATTTGTGTGAATGATTCAACTAATTGAATAAAAAAGGATATGTATGATTGTACTGTTGATTGGTGCAGAAAAATAATTATTATTTGTATTATGCTGGCCATAAGCATGATTAGTTATTGCACGACGGGATCGTAAACTCGCAAAACCGAGTATACACGATTTTCAGAGTTCGCCCTGACCGGTTTACTGTACTCCAATATCGCTTTCATGATTATATATGAATATTTTATATGATGTAAGTACTATTCGTTTTTGCATTGTTTGTCGATTTTATCTGAAAACCAAGTTTTTTAAATTTACGCTACATTTCAAAACCGATCAGAACTTTGAAATAAAAGCAGTGAAACATATATCGTTGTTTATTAAGTTAACCGAGGCCAATTCAGCCACTGTACGCGCAGACACAGCCTCTACAGAAAGGCAGATCACGTTTTAATTTATAGTACAAGCAAAGTTTTATGCGTACTTTATTTACAAATACATGTATATGTATTTGATCTGTATTGTTTATATGACCAAGATCACGGAAGTCTTGATTTTATATATTCATATGCAATATAATTGTGATTAAAATTCGTTTTTTAAAACAATCAAATAATTTTGCAGTCGTTGAAATTTTATTGCATTATGGGTAATTTCGGATCGTGTAGATAGAATGGGGAATGGTGTATGGTGTAACGTGTAAGGTGTATGGTGCAAAGGTGTAACGTGTATGGTGTAATGGTACATGGTGTATGGTGTAATAGTGTATGGTGTAATGGTGTATGGTGTTAGTGGGAAGTTTACACCATCCAAGGACTGTATCACCGATAATATGTCTCATCAACAGAAATAACATGAATGGTGGATCAGAAACAGATCACACAAAGACCTAATTATATATGTGGCGAATTTTGCTTGTACGGATTTGGTTTTGGTCTTAGAGCTTCTGTTACCAAAGCTAAATAAGACCGTTGTTAAAACATTTATGTTCTGCATTGTCCTCTTTGTCTTGTTTTTGTTAAAATCATTTGCAGTCATGATAGGACATAGACAAGATGTTGTGCATGTTTTGAACGAAATATAGAATGATATCTATATAAAGCAAACTGACATTTTTAGCTGCATGTATGTCAACTACAATAGGTAGATAAAATAGCAACAATGAAAAACCGAAGTCCACAGACGATGATAATTACCATCGACAAATGAAAAAAAGACGAAACGTACAACCAACCGTACATTAAACACCACTCTAACCAATCGTCATCTGAGTGAATGAATGAAATGCATTACTTACCATATAACGATATTAAAAAGCTCAAAATATGTAATTGTATTAAAACATTCATTTTTGCTGATTGAATAGATGTAATGGTTTTATTGTGAAGTATTTATTTATTTATTTCCTTGTATGGACTCGTCACTTAAGAAACATTATTACCACTTAATCTTGTACTTCCTTTACTTTTAGTGTTTTACGCTAATTTAGCGCTATGGCAGTATTCTTGGTATTTTATTCATTGTGTGTTGTTAATGTTGTCCTAATAAAAATAAGAGAAAACAAACGACACAACATTTAAAAGTAACACACACAGAAACGAACTATAATATAACAATGACCATATTACTGGCTTGGTACAAGACAATTTTGAAGAAAAAAAGGGTGGGTTGAACCTGGTTTTGTCGCATGCAAAACCTCCCTCTTGTATGGCCATTTGAAATATAAAATTAAAATGACAACACAACATTTCAAGACTACAATATAAATGAATAGGAGAACACAATTGACCACGAAACACACGAATAATAGCTATCAAAAGGCAACACGTTTAAAATTTTAATACGCCAGAAGTGCATTTTGGTCCACACAAGACTTACTAGTGACGCCCATATACAATAGTTTGAAAGCCGGAACAAGTACACAGTTGAACAGCATCGAGGACCAAAAGTTCAAAAAAGTTGTGCTAAAAACGGCCAGGGTTTTCTGTTAGGTACCAGAACATCCCTATAATTTAGAATAATTTATACTTTTGCAAATAGTAAATTTCATAAAATGACTATACAAAAGATATACATGATAAAACTGAAGTATTAACTAATTACACGAAACAACCGAAATACATTACATAATCCGACAAAGATTAAGCAAGTAAAACAAATATTTTTTATATGGTATATAAAGACAACAGCAGTATACTGCTGTTCAAAACTCATAAATCGATAGCAAAACACAACTCCAGGTCAGAAACCAAAACTGCGGAAAACGCATTTAATATAAGTCAGAGAAGACTGACGACACAACATTTAAATGTAACACACATAGAAACGAACTAAGCGTTAGACAAAATCCGATGAGAATAAAAAAATATAACATCAAAACTAAATACATAAATTTTGGACAGAAAGTACCGTGACACGTCTTATAATAATGTGAATTCACACTAAAATATAAGAGGAAACAAACGAAGCAAAAGAAACACAGCGTTACAATGTAACACACACAGAAACAAAATATAATAAAAATGACCATATTCCTAACTTGGTACAGGACATTTTTTCTAAGGAAAGAAATGGTGGGTCATGGTGTGGCATGCTAAATCTCCTGGTATAACAGTAAGAAATCTAGAATTTTTCTATCAATCTTATTAAGAATACCTACCCATATTTTTCACATATTGGTATATGCATAGAACTTTGAAAGTTTTCTGTTTTGAAAAAAACATCAATATTATAATGAATAGAATTTGTGTTCTCTCCCTTTCAGTTTTGATTCCAATGGATTGTAACAAATTTTACAATGCGAACATAACCTCACAGTTATATGGGTTATTTTTTTTTAAAATATTGATGTTTTTCCATGTTCATCTAACATGCCATTTACAGTCCATATCAAATGGTATGCTAAATGTAATAGATAAAAGTAAAATAACATAAATATACAGATCTCCAAGGACAATTCAAAACGCAAAGTCCCGTATCAAAAAGAAAAATCAAAAGCTCCAACACATCAAACGAACAACTGTTTAATTCCTAAATTGGTGCAGACATTTTTTTGTTATATTGTTAGATAAACCTCTCACCTGTAAAGAATTCGTTAAATTGACAACAATTTGTGAAAAAAAATAACCAACATCATAGAAAAAAAGTCATAAACAAATTTAAGGGTGACTATCAGGATTCGGTCCGAACTGAAACTTCTAGCTTTTTTAAAATCACCTATCAATTAAATCCTTAAATTTATAGCAATAAATCAAAGTACCAAACAACCTGGGATTCAGTAAGAACAATATATAACTTAGATAGCTGTATAGTTTGATGAAAATCCAAGTTGATTTGAATAGTTATTATTTTTTTCAAGCTGACTATTTGAATTTATCTAGATTAAGTAAATCCTTAAATTTTACAGCAATACACTTAACAACTAAACAACCTGAAATTCTGTAAGATCAATATGAATCTGAGATAGCTGTTTAGTTTTTTGAAAATCCGAGTTAATTTTGAAAAAGTAAATAACAAATTTCAAGACTTAATTCAGTCTTAACTGAAATTATTACCCTGAATTATATCCTTAAATCAGACAGCAGAGTTTTTTAAGACAGACAGCTATAGATACCATAAACATACTACGTATACACAAACCAGAGTCTGAGCTTGATTTGCTATATGATATAAAAACTAAACTGACGAAAAAAGGTCATTTATTCAAAATCATAAAATGCAAAAAATACATTTTGCAAATAAAACATTTGACATAAAAGTTCATATTTAATATGAAATAATAATACATAATTACTACGAAATTACATCAACTAATATCATGTCAATTGAATAAATGACAAAGAATAGCAAAGGTGGGGAGAAAAACCTGCCACAAATCCACTCTGTGGCTGAAAGAGTGGATGTGAAATCCACTCTAAGGCTAAAAGAGTGGATCCCCCACCCGAGGACTCTGGCGACGTGAATGCAATTATATATGACTCGAAAAAAAATTACATTCACATACATGTACACCAAACACATATCACTTTATTATGTAAAACGTTTCCACATTTAGCAGAAATATTAAAAGTTCCTATTTTCATATACCAAGATATTACTTTAAAATTATCTTTTACTGGTAAAAATGATTAAAGGTGTAAATCTTATTCCGACCAGGATCACAGCAATTAAATTACAATAGAATCGCAGTTACAATGTAAGTATGATTCAGAATTCATATTTCTTCTTACATCCAGACATTTAAATATAGAATCCTTTATATATTTTAGTACAGACAATTAGTACTTAGATTAACCGAAACTATATTTTTAATTTTAAAAATTCAAACAAAACTAAAGTATATCTTGACAAAGCCCTGGATCCTTCCTAAATACGAAGTTTTATATCTGACTATTTTTGTAAGGGACCATGAGAAAAGGATTCCCAAACTACACTTGACATTTTTCAATCGAAAATGTATAAATATAAAAAAGAAGATGTGGTATGATGCCAATGAGGCAGTTCACCACAAGAGACCAAAATGACACGGTTAACGACAATAGGTCATCGCACGGCCTTTAACAATGAGCAAAGCCTATATTGCATAGTCAGCTATTAAATCTCCAAAATGACCATGTAAAACAATTCAAACAAGAAAACTAACGGCCGTATTTACATAAAAAAAAAAATCAAAAAATAAATGAACAAAAAAAATTAATGTAACACATAAGCTAACGACAACCACTGAACTACAGGCTCCTAATTGGAAAAGGCACATAAATACATAAGATTGCGGGGTGAATTCCAGAGGGTAAACATTTTCAAATTAAAATTAGTAAATAAGTATTTACTGTAAACCTTTTTTTAACTCTCAGTTATTTTTGTTGTGATCCGAATTGATATGAGACTATAGAAATAATTTTCGTAACTCATGATACGGTAAAAAAAAAAGTTTTAGTCACAATTTTTAATATACAGCTTTTTAGAAATTTAGTGACTGGTGAACATCACCATTCAATATTAATAGTAATAATTTATATCGATAACACCACTATAAAATGGGAGGAATACACCAAACTTACTTCAACCTAACATAAAATAAATTAATTCCTTCCTGGCATGCGACAGAACTTATTTTAACAAACTGTTATTCCAATGCAATACATTTAAAAGGTTTATATTGGATAGTAGTAAATAAAGTTGTAAAATGAATATTATAATATTACAGCTTTAAGTGACGTTTCATATAACTTTGTGTACCTTAATTGCGATAAAAGTTAAAAGATGTAAGTTTTAACCGAGTAAATATTTATAGCTTTTGACACATACTATAAACATTTAACCAAAAGAAGAAAAACAACAATTTAGTTAATAACCAGTTTAGTTAAATATAAAAACTTTGGTTTGTGATGGATTTATCTCTAAAGACCATAGCATTTAGACAACATTGGAATAAACCATTAAGTCGTTTTATATATATAATTTGAATAATTAGTATGAAAAAGCACGCCAACATTTAAAACCAAAACATGAATTACGAATTATTCATGTATACATACAGGAAGTTAAACCGAGCCTACCGAATGATCCCATTGACATTCGAACAAGGTGTAAAGAAAGCATGAGGAGGGCGGCAATAAAGACATATATTGTATGAAATAAAGATCACAAACGTTTTAGCAGGCTATACTGACCCAAAACAGGATACATTGAAATTATGTGAAATAAAGATAAAAACCGTTTTGGCAGGCAATGCTGACCCAAAACAAGACAGTTGTTATTATATGAAATAAAAATCATAAAACGTTTTGGCAGGCAATTCTGGCCCAAAACAAGACAGATGTAATTATAAGAAATAAAAATCATAAAACGTTTTGGCAGGCAATGCTGGCCCAAAACAAAACCGTTGTAATTATAAGAAATAAAAATCATAAAATGTTTTGGCAAGCAATGCTGACCCAAAACAAGACAGTTGTAACTATATAAAATAAAAATAATAAACGTTTTGGCAGGCAATGCTGGCCCAAAACAAGGCATATGTAATTATAAGAAATAAAGATCATAAAACGTTTTGGCAGGCAATGCTGGCCCAAAACAAGACAGTTGTAATTATATGAAATAAAAATCATAAAATGTTTTGGCAAGCAATGCTGACCCAAAACAAGACAGTTGTAATTATATGAAATAAAGATAATAAACGTTTTGGCAGGCAATGCTGGCCCAAAACAAGACAGTTGTAATTATATGAAATAAAAATCATAAAATGTTTTGGCAAGCAATGCTGACCCAAAACAAGACAGTTGTAATTATATGAAACAGATAATAAACGTTTGGGCAGGCAATGCTGACCCAAAACAAGACAGTTGCAATGGTTTGAAATAAAGATCACAATGTTTTGTCAGGTAATACTGACCAGCAACAGCTGAAGTATAAAGTTCTGATACTAAATTTATTCTTTTTAGCCGTTAAATTCTATAAACGTATTTGACTTCAATCCCTGAATCACGGATACTATTAGGACCATTCCATCCATGAACTGCGGCAGTAGTCTTTGTTTGTTTTATTTTCCTTCCTCTAAAACTAAGTGTTGTATTTAAAAGTAACGAGAGTCCTGGACAATGAACGACATAGTCAACTTTGACGAGATGATGGAATAACATTAGGTGCTTTGAGCTTTCATCGTAACTAGGGTCCAGTTGTGTATCAAAATGCTGATCGAAGTCGTATTTTGTAAATTTGTATTTATAAAACAGTCAATTAGGCTTTGGTTAGTCAATATTGATACGACTCGCACTCTGGATCAAAATTCTAATCACGAAATAAGGTATGTGTCCTTAATGTCAGTGAAAACAGCAACCCATCAGTATTCGTATGTTCGTATTGTCGGACTGGAGGCATATCGCTGGCAAAAGAAAGTATATAGAAGTTGTTGATATCACGCTTTATTGCACACGTCCTTAAATGGGGAAAGTTCTTTCGTAGATGAATGCCATTCTTAGCTCTCTTCGTCCATAGTCAAGGCATGAAATAAACAAACAAAAAAGGAATATAGAATAATGGATAAAAATTAAATTCTCATTAAAAACAAACTTGGTCTTACTAAATGAACACAAACATAACGCATGTTAAGGAATAATAAAGGCAACAGTAGTATACCGCTGTTCAAAACTCATAAATCCATGGACAAAAAACAAAATCGGGGCAACAAACCAAAACCGAGGGAAACGCATTAAATATAATATGCGATAATTAAATTATCAAAGTTTCTCTTCTTTAATAATCAACTATCAAACAGAAAAGATGTTTTTATCATGTATTAAATGAAGAGTATGAACTTTAAAATATCATCAGTTTATATCTATATATGTCTTGTGCAATGTTATTTTTAGTAACAAATCTAGTATATAGAAAAAAGCAAACGACCTTACAGTGCAGAAGTATCGGCATAAAAATTATCAATTACGTTCATCGCAACCCAAACTATATCAATTACATGAATTATACTAGTAA
Organism: Mytilus trossulus; assembly: GCF_036588685.1. Lineage (NCBI taxonomy): Eukaryota > Metazoa > Mollusca > Bivalvia > Mytilida > Mytilidae > Mytilus > Mytilus trossulus. The sequence continues at coordinate 60,093,585 of NC_086379.1, read as the reverse complement.
AGATAAATAAAATAATACAATAAAAACATGTATTACAAACATGTATCAAAATACTGGCAATTTTGTATGAAGTTAAAGAATTTATTACAAAATTAATTTATTCCAAACCAATCACCATGACGAAAAAATAATTAAATATAGTTTAGCATGAGTTTCATGGCGAAGCATAAAACAATACAGAGATCATAGACCAAGCTACTACGACCTCTGCAAAAATATAACATGCGTTTCATGACGAAGCATAAAACAAAACCCACTACATATTAACTTTACAAAAGCAAATACACAGAGGTCATAGATCAAGCTACTACGACCTCTGAAAAAGTAGCATGAGTTTCATGACGAAGCACAAAACAATACAGAGATCATAGACCAAACAACTACGACCTCTGTAAAACCGAAGCAGCATGAGTTTCATGACGAAGCATAAAACAATACCCACTACATACTACAATATTTGCAAAAGTAAATACACAGAGGTCATAGACCAAGCTACCACGACCTCTGAGAAAAATAATACACAGAGGACATAAGTACAAGCAACCACGCTCTCTGCGAAAATTTAAATATCGTCCACAATACCCAAAACAGGCAAAGACAGGTAAATTGGTTCGTAATAAATAGGCATTGGGTTGCGGTAAACATATAGGTAAGAGACATATTCTTTTTATACCGATCACATAAAGCAAACAAGGTACACTTGCATAAATTAATACTAACAATTATAGCGATTAGGCTAACTTGCAAAATTTTGATAAGCTCAAACCAAACTGCCGTGACGAGATTTACGAAAGTAGCATGAGTTTGTATGGTTTTAATATCGTTATGCAATAATCCAATTTTTAATTGTAGTAAAATTTAAACGAATCATGTATCTTACAAATACATAAGGCGGATATACGTTCTGCAAACATTATGATGCTGTAAAGGATGCAGTAACTTGTAAAATTACAATCAGGTTAATCATCAGATAAATGATTAATAATTACATTTTGATCGCAAACGAATAGTGTCGCCACCCACATGAAAATCAAATTGACCCAATATCTCTTTGACAAAGAAATGAATTTGACCAACTGCTCATGTTTGGCATAAATCTAAATAGTGAGTTTTATCCGAATGAAAGAATGGTTAAACAAAAAATTAACCGTACGTTTGTTCAAAATGTAAGCATAGAATAGCTTAAAAATAAAAGTATAGTTCGATTTTACCTGAAATAGCTAAAATGAAATCACTCCAGTCCAAAATTATCCATAAAATAAAAACAAAATTTGAACAAATTGTTTGATAAAAATCACAAGTTAACACATCAAATGCTGATGATAAAAGGAAGTGACCACAATGCACTTACACGTGAACTCGTGCTGACCCGCAATGCCATTGACCAATAAGAAAGATGATATCCGGTCATGCATTGTTCATAAAAGAAATTTCTCTGCACGTGAAAACAAGTTATCTAATTTCAACAATTTATCGTTTAATTAAGTAGGACACTCTGACCCTTTGACCAGACTAGAGACATTATACATTTACAGTAATAATAGCTCACTCTTTTATTTAAGTCGGTAATGCCCGTGTCACACTGTCCCGATTTTTATATACGATGGATACCCGAATGCGCAAATTGTAAGTTCGTACGAAGTTGGTTCCGATCTCGTTAAAATACCAAAAAGTGACCGAAGCAAGTACGATGAATAACGAAGTCTATACGATGGTGCCGAAATTATATATGATAGCAAAAGATGGACATACGAAGGTTAACTGAAGACGGGTATTTAAGCTTCATATCTCAGCCGAAGCCTACACGATGGATCACGAAGGCTACATGATGGATTACGATGATTGCGAGATTGCCATACGATATCTAAACGACGTCGTGTACAGCTTACGATGCATTTAAAATTGTTATGGACACTCTAGAACCAAAATGCTTAAAACTTGGTATGGTGTTACTCGTTAAGAATATCTTAAGCTCTATTGACTTTAAAGTTCAAAGGTCAAGTTCACAGTGGCAGTTGTAATACAAGGCAATATCACTCTTTTGGACACTCTAAAACCAATATGCTTCAAAAGATTTTTACCACATTTGGTAAATTGTTCCTCCTTGTAATGATCTGTCATTTTTTACGTTCAAGGCCAAAGGTCAAGGTCGTGCAGTTGGAATTTTTTCTCTCCTTGAAATAGCATAAAACAGGAAATTGATTGCTCATTTTTTTACCTGCTGGTTCTAAAGACAATATTAAAGGTATTTCCAGTTACTTAATGTTTTGGTTGATTTCTAAAAAAAATAGTTTATGTATCAAATATGCATATTCAATTTACCATTTTCTGCATGTGTCAGATTGATGTAACAAAAGGAGTGTATCTTCTTGTTGACTGCAATCAGTTGAATACAGAATAATACATAATATTTATAGCAAATATGACTTTTAAAATCAACGCTTTCAAAATTTCGCTTTTTACATTATCTCTTTATCATGAAAAAATGCTTTTGCCAAAGTTTCTTAAAATATTTGTAAAAGTAACATTAAAAATGCATCTACTTCTTGCCCAAAATTAATCCTTTTATTTGTTAAATACGAAAAACGAAAGTAAATATTTTCAGCAAAGGAGACTGTTCCAAATAATTAACACTACAGTTTGAGAGAGACTAAACGCCGGACTAAGGTACGAAGCATCAATTCTAAAAAAGGAGAATTTTCTGGTCTAATTGCGCGTGTATAATCGTTTCTATAGGTACGAATGTCCATCATCCGTTTTGATAAATCGTGTTCTCTGTTATACCTCGCAGTTTTTTTCAATTATCAACAATTTGGAATATCTGATTCGTAGATGAAAGCGGATTTTTACAGAAATCGAAACAAACATCCCATACTGTTTTCCTCGAATGTAACTCTAGTATAAAACTTGTCGCCAGATGTGTGCTTTTATAAACACAACGGGTGCCACACGTGGAGCAGGTTATGACTATCATTCCGGGGCAACCCCAGTTTTGGTGGATTTTGTGGTGGTGTTATTGCTGAGTTGTACACATCTTTTGATTTAGTCCAATTGCAACTAATATATATATAGGTTATACTTATAATGTGTTGTTACACCTTTGTCGTAAGTAAGTAGAGGTTTGTGCGCTCACTAATATGTATAATCCGCCACATTCTGTATGTGAATTTCCTATCTCAGGACAATGTAGTTCAGGGGTTATCGTTGGTTCCCTTTTTGCATGTTAATTTAGAAGTTGTTTTTTTAATTGTCTTGTTACAAATTAGAACGTTAATATTCTTGTTTTAATTGATACACATTTTTGTCGTGTCGGGGCCTACTAAAGTCGACTATATGGTATTTAGAAAGCCGTGTGATCACCTATAGTTCCTTCCACTTCGTTTAAACTTTGAGAAATAGTTTTCTCATTGGCATAATACTCCATCCTCTTATTTTGAAATTATGAAGGTTTTGATAGAATTTATTTAAGAGAATCACCGATAATTTTAACTGTTGAAACGTATTTTAACAGTACTGGTGCACTGGTCATTTCTAACGCATTCGTATTCAAAAATTTTATTATTATGGACTTTTTATATCAAGAACATTTTACAACACTTTTTCTATCTTATAAATTTGTTTCTGTTATAAGCAAACTTCCAATGCAATAAAATATAAACTTTGCCTGACTCGAAATACTTCAATATGTAATTCTCATCTTCATCTGTACAGCAAAAGGTATCATAATTGATTTTAGAATGAAATCATGACATTCTTGTTTTTAGATCATTTATATAATTACATTTCAGTCATTGTTTTGCCAGATTTCTTTTATGGTTGTAATAATAAAAATTGAAAAAATTCTGTAGTTAACATGTTTAATAATGATATATAATAAAAAAAAAAAACATAATCATCCACGGATCACATCAACAATGTCATATTACAGGTTCTAAATAGTCATCACTATCTAGTCTTCCGTGGTGTGCAGTTCTTACATTTACATCTGCCTCTGCGTAATGAACTTCTACCTCCGGAATAGTATGGTAGTGCTGTTCTGGTACCAAATAACCTTGGTAATCCATCTTGTCTTCTGATTGATTCATTTCCTTTTCATCACGTTTTGCTCTTTGTTGTGTAATGTTATCCGACAGTTCCTTATATCCAGAATCATTTACATCTTCGTTAGTTTCTTCTATTCCGGTATAATTTGAAAATTCTGTACCTGGTAACCTTTCATTGACTCTATTTAGCTGTTCTTGATAAAGGCGAATTCTGTAATATTAAGCTTTCATTAAGCCATTTTTTTGCCGTTTAGGGTTAATTCTTCAATATAGCAGTTATGTTTAGGGAAGAAAACAAAGATGTGGTAATTTATAAAATAACTTGTTCATACATTAAAAAATTGGAAAAAAAGTAAAATGAACAAGGAAAATGCAACTACTTTTAATAGACAGTTGCAATAACTAAACGTTAATAGTATCGTCAAAATTGCACACCACGGTGTATACTGAAAAACGCATTATATCGGAAAATATTTGAAAGTTTTTTTTCTAAATATTGAATTATTATATATTGAATATATATATATATACGAGTCTAAATTGAAAACTACGTTCAAACCTATGATTGTGTTGGATAAAAACCACAATTTTTATACGTGTGCATGTAAAACAAATTTCGTTGTAGAAAAGACAACAGTAGTATGCCGCTGTTCAAAACTCATAAATCCATGGAAAAAAAAATCAGGGTAACAAACTAAAACCGTGGGAAACGCATTAAATATAGAAGGAGAACAACGACATAACACTAAAATGTAACACACACAGAAACGGACCGAGCATCAGACAAAATCCCAAGAGAATTAAAAACCAATTGTTCAGAGAACAATTGAAGGTCTTTCCATCAAAACAATGTATTTTGATATGAAAAGTTGTGAAACTAAGTTTAAAATATCATTTCAATCGTCAAATGATAGATCCTAGTAAACTGATTCCAAAAATATATTGTTTCCATACATTTTTTTTTAAATAAGGGAGATAATTTGTTACTTCCGGTTTGAAAAATGTTTCTTCCGATTATATTTGAATATTTACTTGACACTGATTCCAAAAATATCTGGTTCTATATACTTTTATATAAATAAAGTTAAAAAAAATAGCTACTTCCGGTTTACAAAAGGTCACTTCCGGTTGGTTTTTTTCAAGGTTAAATGGTTTGATACCTTTTTCTAAAAGTTGTATATCTTTATCATGTATACATATAGAATAAAAGCAAAGGTCAAAATCTAGAACGTCAAATTAAGCTATGACCTTGAGATCAATTTCAAGGTCATAAACCAAGGACCTCAAATCAAAAGACCATAGGTCTTAATTATATTTAGTTAATGAGTTATATCACCAAACGCGTATTTTTACATACAAGAGGGGAGAAAACTCCCTTTTACATTCAACGTACGCTTGCAATCAAAATTTACATCTTACGACATGTCGCAACTAACAATTTAGTAAAAATAATTTGTTGATATCTTTTACAGTCTTTGGATATAAGAGAAAATAAGCCAAATTCAAAAATCAGAATATGACCTTGACCTTTGACCTTGACCTAATTTTTATTTTTTTGGACCAAGGAACTCAAATCAAAAGATCCTAGGTCTCTATCACTTATGATTTATAAGATAGAAATTCATTTAACTTATATCAGATGCATAAGGGCAAATAACTCTCATATGGAGCGGTCATATCGCTTCGGTCAAAATAGGACAAATCATGCGAAGGATATAACGAACAATTTTGTAAAATAAATTTGTCATAATCTTTTACGGTTGCGAAGGAGATGCGCTAACAAGGAAAACAGTGTTTGGGGAGATAACTCCTACAAAAAAAAGTATTCGTTTACGCAGGGTAAATTGCAAAAGCGCATAAACTGTTCGATATCATATACAAAATATCTAAGCGACATATTGCGAAACAAATGTTTATCGCAAGAACAAAATTAGGCGGAAGAAAAAAAAAAAAAAAAAAATAATCAGAAGAAAAACAATAGGTCTTTCCACAGAAAAGTGGAAAGACCTAATAACAAATATAACATCAAAACCAAAAGAAGGGTCTTAAAAAAGCACAAACAACATTTCCAAAAGACCAAAAAAGTGAAAAAGTATGTTTCAACAAAATGCATTTGACTAACAGGTCGAACAACTGATGTTCTTTAACCCTGATGACTGCCATTGGCGATTGCCAAATAAGATTGACCACAAGATGTACAAAATGGAACTTAATATAAATTTTCTTACTAAAAAAAAAAAAAATGTTAACTTGTGGCCACGATGTTATGCCACAAATATACGTGTCAATAATTTTTTAGTACACCAGATCAGGATTTCGACATAAATGTCCCTTCCGTGATGTTAAAATCGAAACGGTATCTGGAAGGCCATATTAAAAGTACCCTCATTTTTAGAAAAAAAGTACCCTCATTTTAGATAGACTCTTGAATTTTAAGAGTTAATATTGGATGAACGGATCATATAAACCGGAGGGAAAATATGATACAAGCCAAAACGAAAAAATATAAACATGTCATAATTGAAAACTACGTTCAAACCTATAATTACGTTGGATAAAAACCGCAATTTATATGCGTGTGCATATAAAACAAATTTCGTTGTAGAAAGGTCTAAAAACATCACAAACAACATTTTCCAAAAGACCAAAAAAGTGAAAAAGTATATTTAAACAAAGCGCATTTGACTAACAGGTCGAACAACTGATGTTCTTTCATTCTGCTGACTGCCATTGGCGATTGCCAAATAAAATTGATCACAAGATGTAACAAAATGGATCCTAATATACATTTAATACTAAACAGAAGAAGAAAAAATTAACTTGTGGCCACGATGTTATGCCACAAACATATGGTGTCAATATTTTTTTAGTATACCAGATCCGGATTTCGACAATAAATGTCTCTTCAGTGATGTTAGGGGAGAAACGTTATTTTGAGAGCCATATAAAAAGTACCCTCATTTTTAGAAAAAGTACCCTTACTTTTAGATAAACTCTTGAATTTTAAGAGTCAATATAGGATGAACGGATCATATTTACCGGAGGGAAATATGATACAAGCCCCAACAAAAAAATATAAACGAGTCTTAATTGAAACTACGTTCAAACCTATGATTGCGTTGGATAAAAACCGCAATTTTTATACGTGTGCATGTTAAACAAATTTCGTTGAAGAAGGGTCTTAAAACATCACAAACAACATTTTCCAAAAGACCAAAAAAGTGAAAAAGTATATTTAAACAAAACGCATTTGACTAACAGGTCGAACAACTGATGTTCTTTAACCCAGCTGACTGACATATATATATATATGTTGTATACACCTACCTTCTGAATGCTTTACTACTGATAAGAACCATAACAAAAATCAGGATAAGAACAAACAGAATGACTGCTACTACAACTGAAATACAATTCAAAAAATGCTCTTAACCTATATGACTCAGCAATGCAAACATTTATCATCGTTAATATTATTAATTACTAGACCATACCCGCGATATCGCCGGCATTTAGTGCTTGGTTGAAAGAATGTAAACTGTTGTAGGATGAATTTATGTACAAGATTTAATATTTGGAGCATTTCAGAAAAAGTTAACAAACATTATAGGTACTTGGAGAAAGAACATTTTTTTAAGCCGTCTCCCATTTTTTAATTTCTTTTTTTCTTTACTGTTAAATTCCATGATATTTGAATGTCTATATACTATGAACATACGAATATTATAAATAAAGTGCTTTTAACTCTCAATACCAAGTTTCTTCATGGCGATCACTGTAATATTTACCTATAGAAAGTCTCTGTATATTGTAGCGGTATATTAATTACAGAATACATGCTGAATAACGCGAAAATAGCTATCCTATTTCTGAGTGATAATGAAAATTATTCTAAAATTTTATTTAAATCGGAAGTCTTGTATATGACTTGAAAGTCGATCTCATGACGGAAACATTATCCGTACGCTTTTTTTTTCGTTTTTCTTTCAAAATAACGCAAAGTGAATAATCATAAAAATAGATGACAAATGCGACTATGTATAGTACACAGAGGCATTATGCTTAATTTATTGCGAGAGGAATGAGGTCTTCTTTTTTTAATTGTATATATTATAAACAAGTATAAACAACTGAAATTGTAAAAGTGTTCATAATCTTAATTGTTTTTTTTAATTGAAACAATTAGAACACATATATATACATGGATAAAGTATTGCAACACCAAATTGAAATTTAAATTAAAAAAAAAAACTCTTTTATTTTTTTATGATATAATTTGTTAAAATAGAACTAGTTAAACATTATTTAAACATCACCTGAGTTTGAACAATAATTATCGACTCGATAAGTTCTTATCTGCACATGCAGCTACTGTACCCTTAAACAGCAAAACAGGTGTTTTTATCCTCATTGTTTTAAACATTTTTGATAAACAAGCTTATAAAGTTATGTGACTGACACCTTGTAATGGGTTCTCTACAAATCTTAACCGCAGCAGGATGGCAGATTATCAGCATGAGAGAAGCAGGAATGTCGCTGTGTCAACCTCACGTATTGTTGGTCATCACCATTCCACTATTAGTCGTTTTGGGAATAAAAATCAGGCAATAAACGGTGTTAAATAAAAATAAAATTGAGAAAGGAAATGGTGAATATGTCAAAGCGACTACCACCCGACCATAGAACAAACAACAGCCGAAGGCAACCAATGGGTCTTCAATGTAGCAAGAATTCCCACACCCGTAGGTGTCCTTCAGCTGGCCCCTAAAATATGCATAATAGTACAGTGATAATGGACGTCATACTAAACTTCGAATTATACACAAGAAACTAAAATTTAAAATCATACAAGACTAACAAAGGCCAGAGGCTCCTGACTTGGGACAGGCGCAAAATTGCGGCGGGATTAAGATCCTATCCAAGATCAAATCCAATAAGACTATCCAAGATCAAAAAGACCCCCTATGCCATCTGCTAGGGAACATCAAGCATAATGAATCTTGGTCAGAAAGAAACCCATTACATACAATACAATCCTAAAACGAGAGTGGTGGGTATACAGGAGCCTTTTAACAAAAATTGTTCGAGATCGACTCATCGCTATTGGTTATCGTGCGATAAGACCATTTCGGGGAACTTTCCCTACGAACAGACACACAGTTGTCAGTATCCAATGTAGTGCAGAGCTCGCCAAAGTTGGAAATTAGCATCGTGGAGGAAGATCCATTGTTCCGATGGAATTCGGTTTATCTTCCTTGCCCCGATCGTAGCCCGGATTTGAACCATATCGAGTATATATTGGACAAAATTGGGCGAAATGTGCGCGAAAAGACACCCCAGTCCAAACACGTGATGAAATAAACCATGCTTTCATCATAAATGGTTGCTGCTACCTGAGCAACAAATAAGCCGATTTATGGCAGGAATCAGAAGACGTTAATTGGCGGTTAACCGTTTGATTGGAGGCTGCGCACAAAGTACTAACTCTTTGGCGTATAACGATCAACCATGATGTGAACAATCATCTTAAGATTAATTTTGAAATGTCTGACATTGTGAAGTTCGACTACAGTAAAAGTTGTGAAATGCAGTTTTTTGTAAAAAAAAACCACTTCATTTTGTTATTAAATTGTGGTTAGATAAATCTTTTTTTTTCAAAAATGTTTTGTTCGTTAAAATGCCAATGTGATCATAAACTATGTTTCAATATTATTTTACAAATATTCTATCATATTCCATCCAAAATAAAAGGCTGATTTTTCAAGTTTTAAAAATTCAAGGTGTTGCAATACTTTTTTCCATGTGTATACATGAGCGGGCTTGGAACGTAAACAATTTCTTTTCCGAGAACTTTATCCATCAAAATTTATAGGACACATAATGAAGTATCGGTAATAAAAATCTCATATTTCAAAAAGTTGGAAATCCATACAAACTGGCAAAATTAAACATAAGACAAAATCAACAAAATGAACGAATTTAACAACTGTTATATTTATGACTTATGTACAGGCATTTTTCGATGACAATGATGGATTAAACCTGTTTTTTGAGCTCGCTAATCTTTCAGATTTGATGACAGCTGTTTATAATTCCGTTATATTGACAACATTGGGTGAGTTAACCAAAAAGACACCATAGTCAATGTGACAATAGGTTTTATCCAGAAGACAAAACTGTGAAAACATAAATCGCTACTAACTTTTAAAAATAACAAACCTACAAATAAATCTGATAATGACACCAGCAAAAAAGAAATGAACTTGATTTATCTTGACAAAAACACCAAGAAAAAGTGTTGAAAAAACGAAAACAATACTTTTAAAGTATTGCGTCCGAGTTTTAACAAAGGATACACACAGATTTTAAAGTTTTTTCTTTTTCTTCTTCCGAAGTAGACACTGAATATTGATCTTTTCGAACATAGTACCTTTTGATGAATTTGTTGTCAAAAAAACATTGAAGGTTTTTTAAGAATAAGGAAAACTTTTGTGATTATCAAAGAAAGCTTAGAATAAATTTTGGCTTTGGAAAGAAAAAAAATCTATTCATTCATTGAATACAAAAGGAAATCAAAGACCAAAGAAAAGATACTTCTACAACATTGTTAATTAAACAGAGATTAAAAAAAAAAACAATAAAGAAACATCCCATTGATTTAAAATAGAATTTTTTTTTTTCCATCAATTTTATTTATGAAGAAAACTTTGAGGGCAGAGTTTTTAGCTCACCTGGCCCGAAGGGCCAAGTGAGCTTTTCTCACCACTTGGCGTCCGTCGTCCGTCGTCGTCTGTCGTCGTCGTCGTTAACAATTTACATTTTGAACTTCTTCTAGAGAACCACTGAATGGAATGAAACCAAACATGTCATGAATGTTCCTTATGAGGTGCTGACCAAGTGTTGTTACTTTGTAGCCGATCCATCATCAATGATGGCCGCCAGCAGGGGACTAAGTTCAACATAGGACCCTATGGGAAATGCATACAAATGACTTCTTTTAGAGAACCACTGAATGGAATGAAACCAAATATGGCATGAATGTTTATTATGAGGTGCTGACCAAGTGTTGTTACTTTGTAGCCGATCCATCATCCAAGATGGCCGCCAGCGGGGGACTAAGTTTAACATAGGACCCTATGGGAAATGCATACAAATGACTTCTTTTAGAGAACCACTGAATGGAATAAAATCAAACATAGCATGAATGTTCCTTATGAGGTGCTGACCAGGTGTTCTTACTTTGTAGACGATCCATCATCCAAGATGGCCACCAGCAGGGGACTTAGTTTTACATAGGACCCTATGGGAAATACATACAAATGACTTCTTCTAGAGAACCACTGAATGGAATGAAACCAAACATGGCATGAGTGTTCCTTATCATGTGTTGACCAAGTGTTGTTACTTTGTTGCCGATGCATCATCCAAGATGGCCGCCAGCAGGAGACTTAGTTTAACATAGGACCCTATGAGAAATGCATACAAATGACTTCTTTTAGAGAACTACTGAATGGAATGAAGCCAAACATGGCAGAAATGTTCCTTATGAAGTGCGGACCAAGTGTTGTTACTTTGTAACCGATCCATTATCCAAGATGCCCGCCAGCGGGGGACTTAGTTTAACATAGGACCCTATTGGAAATGCATACAAATGACTTCTTTTAGAGAACCACTGAATGGAATAAAACCAAACATAGCATGAATGTTCCTTATTATGTGCTGACCAGGTGTTCTTACTTTGTAGCTGATCCATCATCCAAGATGGCCACCAGCAGGGGACTTAGTTTTACATAGGACCCTATGGGAAATGCATACAAATGACTTCTTCTAGAGAACCACTAAATGGAATGAAACCAAACATAGCATGAGTGTTCCTTATCATGTGCTGACCACGTCTTGTTACTTTGTTGCCGATGCATCATCCAAGATGGCCGCAAGCAGGAGACTTAGTTTAACATAGGACCCTATGGGAAATGCATACAAATGAAATTCTTTTAGAGAACCACTGAATGGAATTACACCAAATATGGCATGAATGTTTATTATGAGGTGCTGACCAAGTGTTCTTACTTTGTAGCCGATCCATCATCCAAGATGGCCGCCAGTATGGGACTTTTGAATGAAATTAAACATAACCTGAATGTTCCTTTCCTTATAAGGTTGTGTCACTTTTAGCCAAATTTTATATTTTTTTATATGATTTCAAAAACCCAAGTAGAATCAGGTGAGCGATACAGGCTCTTGAGAGCCTCTAGTTTTTTATATATACAAGTCTACATTGAAAACAACGTTCAAAGCTATGATTGCGTTGGATTAAACCTTAATGTGTACGTGTGCTTGTAAAACAAATTTCGTGGAAGATGGGTCTAAATACAGCGCAAACAACATTTTCAAAACAGACCAAAAAAGTTAAAAAGTATATTTTAACAAAACGCATTTCACTAACAGGTCGAACAATTGATGTTCTAAAACCCTGCTGACTGTCGTTGACGATTACCAAATAAATTTATCACAAGTGTTAGTGATCGAAACGGTATTTCGAAGGCCATATAACTTAACTCAATTTAGGACAGACTCTTGAATTTCAAAGAGTAAAAATAGTATCAATCCGGAGGGAAAATATTATATATGAACCTTTTTACAAGTAAACCAAGTTTGATGAACAGCAAATAACATACCAAATATAATTTTTTGTGATATTTTCAGTCTTTCAGGCAAATATGAGACTCGTTCACTGTGGTATATTTATGATGTTTAAAACAATTTATCTACACTTGACTAACCCCTGTTCAGTCTTTATTCAAACATTTGGAATACATATATCTAAGTAGAACAAAAGTTTTGAATATTGACCTTGTATATATTTGTAAAAGATTTATGTCAAATCGAGTGGACTGCATGTAATTAACTATAAATGGATATGTGTGGTGGTTATTGTTAATTACTCTTAGGAACATTAAGTTTAGTAATTCCTAAAACAGATTTATACATATTTGGTAATCGCCAATGGCAGTCAGAAGGGTTAAAGAACATCAGTTGTTCGACCTGTTAGTCAAATGCGGTTTTGAATTTTTCTGCTTTAAATCGACTGTTGTTGTATTTTGTAGGAGGACTAAAGTGATAACATGAAAATTTATTGACAAATATTGTGTACTGGGGGTATGGGGTACTCTAAGGGTAAATACAATGCATATTTTGCTTTTCTACATTGGTTAGAGGTATAGGTGGAGGGTTGAGATCTCACAAACATGTTTAACCTCGCCGCATTTTTGCGCCTGTCCCAAGTCAGGAGCTTCTGGCCTTTGTTAGTCTTGTATTATTTTAATTTTAGTTTCTTGTGTACAATTTGGAAATTAGTATGGCGTTCATTATCACTGAACTAGTATATATTTGTTTAGGGGCCAGCTGAAGGACGCCTCCGGGTGCGGGAATTTCTCGCTACATTGAGGACCTGTTTGTGACTTTCTGCTGTTGGTTTTTTTATTTGGTCGGGTTGTTGTCTCTTTGACACATTCCCCATTTCCATTCTCAATTTTATATCATCTGAAAGATAAACTTTTCTTGAATCAAATGGTGTATCGAAAAAAAAAATTGATAATGAATTAACAGAAATAAGGGTTTTAAGACGAGAGGTGACAAAAGTGGTTGGGTACCTTCTCGTAAATATAAGTTGATAGTGGGTCTTCCAATGGATAGAAACAAGTGCCTGTGCAAATGCGCTTTGTTTAAATATACTTTTTCTCTTTTTTAAACTTTTGGAAAATATTGTTTGTGCTGTATTTAGACCCTTCTACAATGACATTTGTTTTACATGCACTCGTATAATAATTGCTTTTTTTTTATCCAACGAAATCATATGTTTAAACGTAGTATTCAATTTAGACTTGTTTATATATATTAAATGTCCCAAACTTGAAATTGCAGTATTTTAATGATATATTTTATCAATAACAAATAATTTTAAAAACTGTCGCAGCAATTTTGTTACAATTATTTCTTTTCACATCGTATATTAGATATGCACACGATGCATTTTTTTGTATTTAGTGCTCTTGTAAGGGTTTATAACAAAACGTAAAATATAAAAGAAAACGAACTTTCAAGGAACTTTTAAAACGGTAAGTCAAATCGAAAAATTTAAAAGATAAAACTCATCAAACAAATGGTTAACTGTCGCAGCAAATTTTGTATCAATTATTTCTTTTCACATCGTATGTCAAATAGGCACACGATGCATTTTTTGGGGTATTGCGTGCTCTTTTAAAAGTTTATAACGACATTTCAAATATAAAAAACAACGAACTTTCAAGGAACTTTCAAACCGGAAAGTCCCTTATCAGTAAGCAAAATTAAAAACTTAAACTCATCTAACAAATGGTAAACAAATGTCATATTCCAGAATTGGCATAGGCATTCCCGGATGTAGACATTTATGTAATGTAAATGGTTTTATAACTAGCTGAATATCTCACTTGTTATGACAGTCATATAACGTTCAGTCACATTTACAACATTGTGTAAATAAAACAAACAAATATAACAGGCAAAAATGTCAAATATTGAGGTACAGCAGTCAAAATTTATTTTGAAAAGCAATGGCAATTTCTATCATTTACAATTATGATTTACTAAACACAATTATATAATTTGCATATTTAGCACCGTTTATATCTTTATAAATTAATACTCAACCATCTGTTAATACAGCTAAACTTAGCATCATGGACAAATTTATGAAAATCTCCAGTCATTTTAAATTGTTGTTAGTTGATACTGAGTTTATTCAAAATTCACCTATACATCAAATTTTACAATACTAAACCTAAAGGAAAACAAAAAAATGGTTAACTGTATTAAAGAACATTACAAAATGGATATAGTGGACAAGTTTTATGAAAATCCTAGATGATTTGAAACAGTCAACGACATTTTAAAAGTCGATGATATGAATGTTATTCCTAATGAAAAATCAGGGTTTTCCTAATAAACTGATTACGTTTATACCATTTGAGAATAATCAATTTTAATGACAAAGTAATAGTCATGCTCAGGTGACCTTTTGGATTATAGCTCTTCACTTTTTATATAAGCTTTGGATTTCTAGTAAGAATTCAATGCAATATTCATTATACATTCCGTGTATTTTCTGTGCGGAAAGTTTCATACAGGGCAAAATAAATTAAGTTGTTTCTATGATTTATAATTACGATTTTTTATGCTCCCTAGATTTTCTCACATATTTACATACTTACGTCCTAAGGGTAGAGTTATGAAGCGTGGATATCTATTACAATTTGGTCGACTGTAATCGATCGTATTCTTTTTTTCTAAACATAGAAATAATACTATATTTTTTATGATATAATATATAAAAAAAACAGTATGTCAAACACTTTCTATAAAAAAAAAATCCTAACTTGTCAAAACTAGTAACTGTTGAAATCATTTTATTTTATTAAATATTTTGTCGTATATAAACCGATCGTGCAAAGATTTCATAAAAAAAAAACACCTTAATAACATAAAGCTTTACGCTTTACGCTTACTATTTGATATATACTATATTTACAGCACGTTTTGGAACCATCTGTATATTATTCTTGATATTCAAGAAACGAAGATTTTTGTAACATCTGTATGAAAAGTAATAAACCATTTTCTTCCAGTTCTTGCATTATATTTTTCTACAGCTTGATTAATTCTAAATTCTAATACAATTTGGATGTAACAATGTTTTTTATTATTGGCTAAATGTTGCCGTCAAATCCACAGTTGACCATGCGTAACTAAGGAGGGACCCGCCATTTTGAATTGATGAATCAACAAATGTTCGATTACTAATACATAATAGAAAATAAAACAACACCTACATCGAATTCGCCGTTTTAATGTAATTTTATCCGAATTTGAAGCGTGCAGGTAACGTAATTACCTCAAGTTTGTAAGTTTTCATTTGTATGACGTCACGTTTAGCCATGACGTCTTTGAGCCAAAATCATTCATGAAGTTTCGCGGTTTTTTTTTATTGACAAATTCAGAAATTTTTTCAAGTTTTGTCGTAATTTTTTCTTTATGTAATGCATTAGAATCGGAATAACAGTACTGTAGTTGAAGAGTTGTCACCGTCAATTTTGATTTGACGGTCACAAATCTCCGTTTTACTGTCTTCGCTACGCGTCGCCAGTAAAACTGCATTTGCGACCGTCAAATCTCCAATTGACGGTGGCAACTCTTCAACTACAGTACTGTTGTTCCTTAAATCTTCTAATTAATGGTGAACATGTAACGACCAGAAATGTAGTATAGTATAGACAATCCTGATCACAATGACTGCTGATGAAAGCCAGAAAGAAAGGAAAGTCTATGCTTCCAGAATACATTTTTACTGATATAAAATTATAATTTTTGACAAAAAAAATGATATCAAAATGTTTTTTGCTGTGTTAATTATTTTATTTTACATTATAGACGTTCCGTTTTGAATTTTACTCGAAGTTTTTATTCCAATTTTTATCAGTCCTTGTGAAAATACTTCGCCAGTCAGTGTAAAGCAATTACCGATTACACGTCTAAAATATTGATAAGACAGTTAAGAAAACATAATACAAAAAACAAAACAGAACACCTACGTTTTCCTAAACATAGGAACGGAAACTGAGATGTACAATTTTCCACCGTAAAAATTTCCGTTTTGTTGATGGCAACACACGATTCTTTTCCGGTAAGTTTTCCTGTAAATATAAAATGTCATTATCATCATCGAATTTTCACTAACCATGAACAACATATCGAGTGTCATGAGTTTAGCAGGATAAAACATCATCAAGGACACAGGAATATACAGCAATTATTGCCACTTAAAATCTACAGAT
Source organism: Mytilus trossulus (assembly GCF_036588685.1). Lineage (NCBI taxonomy): Eukaryota > Metazoa > Mollusca > Bivalvia > Mytilida > Mytilidae > Mytilus > Mytilus trossulus. The sequence goes on along the minus strand of NC_086379.1, from coordinate 60,076,670 downwards.
AAGATTGACATATTGCGCATGTTGCGTGTCGAATAAACATATATAATTTATCGTAATTGTGTTTAAAACTATGAAGTAACTAATACTTGTTATATACTATAGTACCTATTTTTGTAACGTCCTTCTTTATAAATCAGATATATCAGTAGTCACACTTCGGTGTTGACATGAATATGAATTATTTGGTCATTTTTATAAATTTCCTGTTACAAAATTTCGTATCCCAGGAATCGATCACCTTAGCCGTATTTGGCACAACTTTTTTGGATTTTTGGGTCCTCAATTTTCTTCAGTTTTGTACTTGTTTAGGTTTATAACTATTTTTGATCTGACCATCACTAATTTGTCTTATGTAGACAAAACGCGCATCTGACTTATTAAATTATAAACCTAATAGCTTTGATAATTAAATGAAGTACCTGACAAAAAGATAGTAAAGATATACAAGTTCTTAACATGATAATATCATGGCGTCACCAGAACTAGTACTGCAATCAATATGATATTGGATATGCACCTAAAACTACGTCGTTACTACAATTCCCTTCCCTTTGCATAAATGTGACCTACCGAATTAGACTATTTAACGGGTTTGTAATACGATGAATAAAGGCAACACTAGTATACGGCTGCAACTACGAGCAACTACGAACTGATGAGCAACACGAGGTTGCCAACTGCACCTTAATAGTTATCAAAGGTACCAGGATAATAATTTAGTACGCCAGACGCGCGTGTCGTCTACATAAGAAGCACTCCCTGTTTTTGGTGAAGTTAGTGTTGATTAGTCTTTAGTTTTCTCTGTTGTGTCATGTGTACTATTATTTGCCTGTTTGTCTTTTTCATTTTTATCCATGGTGTTGTAATTTTTTTTTCGATCTATGAGTTTGACTGTCCCTCTGGTATCTTTCGCTCCTTTTGTAAAACAAGCACAGCATACTAATCTAAGTAAAACATTTGTTTTGTATAAACAAAATCAATTGCAAATCAAAAAAACATTAAAAATATTTGGTAGAAAAAATACCAAAAAATGATGTGACGTGTGATAGACAGTTCGTGGTACTTGTGCTGTTTTGTTGTGCTGTCGTAATTTGTTTCATGTGTTTGCTTTGATTCTGTGGTTAGCATGTTGAAATAAACTTTTGTATTGTTTATTTAGGTATTTCTCTGTCCTGGATGTTTTTGCATTTATTTGTACTGTATTCCTTTTATGTAATGTTGTCATTTTAGTGTTATATTTAACATAACTATTAAAGCGCAAGGTTTGGCTAGGCACAAAACCAAGTTCAATAAATCAATTTTTTTTTTCTTAAAATGTCGGGTACCAAGTCAGGAAAATGGCAATTGTTATCTTATAGTTCGTTTCTGTGTGTGTTGCATTGTCGTTTGTTTTTTGTTGCACTTCAGTGTTTCTGTTGTTTCGTTGTTTTCCTCTTAAAGGTCATGTGTTTTCCTTGGTTTTGATTTGTAACCCGGTTTTATTTCTTTCAATCGATTTATGACTTTCGAACAGCGATATAAAGTAAAATAAAAAATACTGAACTCCGACGAAAATTCAACTAAAAGACCCTTATCAAATGGCATATCAAATGACAAAACACATCAAACATATGGACAACAACTGTCATGTTCCTAAAAGAGGGACGAAAGGTACCAAAGGGACAGTCAAACTCATAAATCTAAAACAAACTGACAACGCCATGGCTAAAAATGAAAAAGACAAACAGACAAACAATAGTACACATGACACAACATAGAAAACCATAGAATAAATAACACGACCCCACCAAAAACTAGGGGTGATCTCAGATGCTCAGGAAGGGTAAGCAGATCCTGCTCAACATGTAGCACCCGTAGTTTTGCTTATGTTATATCAAATCTGGTAAATATTCTAATTCGGTAGGTCACAATCATGAAAGGAAAGGGGAATGTAGTTACGACGTAAGGAAAATATCCGATAACTTCGTTCAGACATTTTCAAGTGTAGAAGGAAGAATGTGAATCGTTATTCGTGCACATGAAATTGAAAGGAATAAGTTAAATATACTAGCACGAAAGGATTTATCTCACCAAGTGCTCAAAATTCTAGTACCAATATTACTAAACTCTCATAATGAGGCATTCGTTTGAAATAACAGATAAGGGAAAAAAGAACAAAAAAAAACCCAAACAATAAATCTGACAAAAGGATGCAAATTGAGACCATAGTAATATAACAACATTACCGGTAATCAAGATATGCGATCTAAATATCGGAGTCCATAAAGGTCTGTATGCTGCCTTACTTCCTACAGTATTTCTATCATACAGGACAGAACTTCCAGCTTTCAAACATGACTCTTGATATTCATACCATGACTTGGTATTCAACTCAACTACAATAAGTATTAAAAAGTATCAGATTATCATTCAAAGAACTAATAATCAGGCAAATTGATAAACAAAAATCGTTCTTATATATCCGTTAAACCCTGTAAAATATATGACACGATGAACAGTAAGTGTAACCCTTTAAGAGTCTATTATAATTTATTCCATATTGTTTTTTAACTATGCTCTATTTTGATTGAGAGAAATGGTATTTAAACAAATTTTCTATGTGAAGAAATTTACTTTTTTCTGTTGGCGTATTTGTCATTACGGAATTCCTATTGCCGGGGTATTTGCCAGGAAATACCACGGCAGATGGGCTTACAATGTCTAAAAATAAGGCCCTATCGAAAATCTCTTAATTTTTCTTTACAAAAGATAAGTACAATTACACAAGATGGTCTAAATGCTAAAAATATATAGAATTTATGGCACAATAAAAATATGTACCATAATGTCATAAAATACAAATCATACTTTCTTCTGCCATTTCTGGACATTGAAAAAATTTCCGTAAAATTTGACAGGATTTTGAGAAAGTTGGAATTAGCTGGTTATCATTACACTTAAAAAAAATATACAATCAAGTAGAAACTCTATAGGATAATTAATTATAATAAAAAGTCTGATGCTAAGATGACTACAAAGAGAATGCTTACAAGGGGCATTTGCAAAACATACTAGTTCGAGGTAAACAAATTTTCCTGCGCCGCACGGCTTTAGAAAATTGTTAACTCTCAACCTGTATTTTTTGCAAATACCCCTTTTTTGCATGATATATTTGAATACAATACACGTATTGAATTTCTCCTATTTTAATTGAAGTTGTATTATTTGTGCACACCCAAAGTGAATGATAACACATCAATCGTGGCTGTTAATTTACTTATGGTACTTTATTGCCACTATTCGTAAATGGAAATAACACGATACATATTCGACACATATGGAAGTTTATTTTTAGAAGATTTTTCATCAGGACAGCCCAAAACCAAATATTTAATGGCAATAGTTGCAATAATACCTAAATTATGCGCTCAGCTATGTGACAAGAGAGTCATAGATAGTATTGCAAAATTAATTTTTTTAAAGGAGTTTGAAACGGAGTTTCTTAATAATTCCTAAACATATGAACTGAGAAGAACAGTATTAATCAAGCCAGTACCAAACCAAAGACTTCTGATCGAATGATGTGACCAGCAGATTAATTGATACTGCCGACGGTTACTTATCTACATCAGAAACGTAAATTAAGAAAACAAGTTAAGCCGACCCTGATATTTTACAGTGATGATAAGATATTGAAGGATGTGGTGTGAGTACCAATGAGACGACTCTCCATCCAAATAACAATTTATAAAAGTAAATCATTATAGGTCAACGTACGGCCTTCAACACAGAGTCTTGGCTCCCACTAAACACTGAACAACAAGCTATAAAGGGCTCCAAAATTACTAGTATAAAACTATTTAAAGGGGAAAACCAACGATCTAATCTATATAAAAAACGAGAAACGAGAAACACGTATATATTACATGAACAAACTAATATACATCCGATTCCTGACTTAGGATAAAGCCAGTATTAAAATTTAAAAGTTGATTATTCATGTTATCGGTAATAATGATAAAATGAAAATCCTTATAATTCTAGAGAAAATAACAAAGGAACTATTTTACTAAATAGAACCACGACGAATCATATTCGACGCCACATGCTGCATTACTTCAATTGAAATGTTGTCAAAGTGCAGTAAACATGACGTTCTCTTGCACAACATATTCAAAATTATCAATTGCATCTGTTTCAAAATTTCTACTTTGATCGTACTTTTATCAATGCAGAATATACTGGTAGTATACCAGTAAATCAAATTTCTTATTTCGATTAAAATATTTCATAAGATTTGAATTAGCAGAGTTTTCTAAGTTCAAGTAAAATACTTATAGTTATACGCGCATCGTTCATCCTAAAAATGATCAAATCTATTTTAGGAAAGCACTGCATGTGTAAAAAAAAAAGCGCTTCATTATGACATATTTCAGGCAACGAGTCTGTAGGTTGTCTAAATTATCACGAAAGCTCCTTTCCTGTCAACCTCATAATTATTTCAAACATTGTTTTTTTTAATTTTTGTTCTATCTATCATCGCTTTTCTAAGTCATGTCATTTGTTTTTCAACCCAGACAAGAAATATAAAACATTGAAAGCCAAGTGGTTACCTGTAATTTCAGAGGCGGATTAAGTATGCGGGGACATATGAGGTCTGGTTCACCAATTATAAAGGTTACATAGTTTGTTAATGCAGACCTATTCCACTTCAAATGTTATCTCTATAGCTCGGGGTCAGTGCATCTGAACTTGTTCGCAATTTACAATTTGAAGTAAAAAAAAATGTCTAAAATGGGTTTATATCATTTTTCTGCGATCCTTTCTCATGCGATGGAGGTACCATTCTGGTTACTATTTGTGCATTGCGTCTAATTATGAGTTGTAACACTTAATAGCGAATGAACAGGTTGAACAAAAACTTTAAAAAAAGAGTATAAGAAGACAAATTTGAACAGCGCAAGTCATTCTAAAAAAAAAATGAGGTAAGTATAGTAAGAATAGCTATCAATTATGTCATTCATAAAATTGCGGATTACACAAAATTTATCAGGGTTTTCATACATACATGATTTTCTGTTCAAGTTTACAAGCATACGTTCAAAAAAGCTAAATTAGCTTTACTGAAACAATAAAAAGTGTTTCATACACCAAAACACTCGTGCATTTCTGTGAAAAAAAAATCGCATTAATTTAGGAATGGAAAAGAAAGAGAATCATCATGTGGTTCACTCGCGCATATCAATTATGAACTTATCCAATCATTGCTTTTACGATCAGGCCACTGATACTCAAATTATAAGCACATAAATTACCAATAAAAGTTGAATACATATTGAAATAAGTGAGAAGCTATATAATCAAAAACAAGTAATCAAAAACTTACTTGACATATTTGTGCACCCATACAAATTTTGTGCATTACAGTCACTAATAGTAAACTTGCTGTTGTATTTGGTAGTTGTGAGGCACTCTTTCTCTATATACTTGTTTGCTGGCTGTATGTTTAAATCTGCAAATAGTATTGCTATTGATAAAAACACAACTTTATTTGGAATGATGTTGTATATATTCAGTATCGAGAGTCAAATTGATAAAATGATAACGACCTGTTAGTCAAATGCGTTTTGTTTAAATATACTTTTTCACTTTTTTGGTCTTTTCGAAAATGTTGTTTGTACTGTTTTAAGACCCTTCTACAACGAAATTTGCTTTACATACACACGTATAAAAATTGCGGTTTTTATCCAACGCAATCATATCTAAAAATGAGGGTACTTTTCATATGGCCTTCCAAATACCGTTTCGATCCCTAACATCACTGAAGAGACATTTATTGTCGAAATCCGGATCTGGTGTACTAAAAATATATCTGCATCGTATGTTTGTGGCATAACATCGTGGCCACAAGTTAAAAAAAAATATGTTTAACATTAAATTTATATTAAAATCCATTTTGTTACATCTTGTGATCAATTTTATTTGGCAATCGACAATGGCAGTGAGCAGTGTTAAAGACAATCAGTTGTTCGACCTGTTAGTCAAATGCGTCAAATTCACTTTTTTGGTCTTTTGGAAAATGTTGTTTGTGCTGTTTTTAGACCTTCTACAACGAAATTTGTTTTACATGCTCACATATAAAAATTGCGGTTTTTATCCAGCGCAATCATAGGTTTGAACATTGTTTTCAATTTAGACTCGTTTATATTTTTTCGTTTTGGCTTCGTCTCTGGCTGTTTATGACGTCTTTACACTAAATCCTTTGGATGTTGGATGTGTACGGATTGATAGTTAGGTCTTAGATGCATGATTCGATTTTTTATTATTAGTTGTTAGTGGCCTTGAACTAGCTGTCAGATAACTGCGAGTACTCTCAGATCTGTTCTTTGTGTCTTTTTTGTGTCGGGATGTATAAATACCCAGCCACGTCCACTTGTATTTTTGTTCATCTGACGTGTTAAGCCTTTTTCAACTAATTTTTATAGTTCGTTCTTATATTGTACTGTAACACCACTGTCTTAGGTTAGGGGAGGGTTGGTGTTCCGCTAACATGTTTAACCCCGCCACACTATTTATGTATGTGCCTGTCTCAAGTCAGGAGCCTGTAATTCAGTGATTGTCGTTTGTTTATGTGTTACATATTTGTTTTTCGTTCATTTTTTTTTTAAATAAATAAGGCCGTTAGTTTTCTCGTTTGAATTGTTTTACATTGTCTTATCGGGGTCTTTTATAGCTGACTATGCGGTATGGGCTTTGCTTATTGTTGAAGGCCGTACGGTGACCTTTAGTTGTTTATGTCTGTGTCACTTTGGTCTTTTGTGGATATTTGTCTCATTGGCAATCATACCACATTTTTTTTTATATTGTTTCATATTTTCCCTCCGGTTTATATAATCCGTTTATCCTATATTAACTCTTAAAACTCCAGAGTCTGTCTAAAAATGGAGCACTTTTTATATGGCCCTCCAAATACCGTTTCGATCCCTAACATCACTGAAGAGACATTTATTGTCGAAATCCGGATCTGGTGTACTAAAAATATATTTACACCGTATGTTTGTGGCATAACATCGTGGCCACCAGTTAATTTTTTTTTCTGTTTAGTATTAAATTTATATCTATTAAGATCCATTTTGTTACATCTTCAATTTTATTGGGCAATCGCCAATATCAGTCAGCAGGGTTAAAGAACATCAGTTGTTCGACCTGCTAGTCAAATGCGTATTGTTTAAATATACTTTTTCACTTTTTTGGTCTTTTGGAAAATGTTGTTTGTGCTGTTTTTAGACCCTTCTACAACGAAATTTGTTTTGCATGCACACATTCAAAAATTGCGGTTTTTATCCAACGCAATCATAGGTTTGAACGTAGTTTTCAATTTAGACTCGTATATATATATATATACTACCACTGCATCGATTGTAATACGATATTTATGCACTCGATTTGGTGGTGGAATCAGTTTCGGTAGTGATTTTCAGACAATACGCAGGCAAACTTATAAATATTCCTTCTTTGCGGCTGATCTGCAAAAAGATGTGTTCTTTCTATGTGACGTCATCAGGCATGGTCGCCTTTTTCATGCCGTAACAATAAGAAATTCAGAGGAAAACAAGAAAATTCGACGTCATAATCGGATTTTAACCAATGAAGAACTTAGATCAAACGAACCACACGTTGATTAATTTTTTTTTATACATTGGGTGCAGAAAGGGATAAATTGAATTATAGAAATATATATATACCAGTTTTTACCTTCAATAAATGTAAACACCATTGCTGACCGACCCGAACTACAAGGAGTGTAGATGGCGTTGGTACAGTTTCCTCTACAGTCATTTATATCACCATTAATTTCAGGTTTAGTAGTAAGGCAGTAGCATGTAGAGCTCTGAAATAGTACAGATTCATATAAATATAGTACATGCAATTGAGAATGCATAGCATACTTCAAAATTCAAATTGAAAACTCAAATGCAACACGATCGGTTGTGAAAGAAACAAAATACAAATATAGGGAAGCCAAAGAACAATGGATAATATATACCACTTTTAAAGAATCAAATACAAAAAGTTAATCGCAAAAACGAAAGCAGTTCTAGTATCGAATTACTAGAAATTAAACAATATTTCCAAAATAAATCTGCATAGTCGTTACTGATATGTTTATAAGTGATTCATTTTCATTTCAAATTTACTACTTCACTAGCTACATGTCTCCTAGGTTTGAAAATAATTTTCTTAAATGTTAGCATTTAAATGGCATGGAATATGAAATTCCAAGTCACTATATAAAATAATTTGTATTAAGGAACTGTCACTGTTAATGTTAGACATGGTTAAAGGTATACCAGATTTGTCAATGATACACGAAAAGAATAACATGAATCACATAAATACTGTTCAACACAACATACACCGACAAGTGCAAGCTGGCATACACTTTCTTTACCTTCATGTGTTTAAATCTTACCTTGATGACAAAGTAGGTAGCAGATGACACATCAGAACAATGTTTTAAACAATCTTCAGCGGTTTTTACTCTTATACCAGAATCCATAGATGCAAGACTTCTACCACATCCTGTCAACGAGAGCATTAAAATGATTCATCTGGTTTCAGTTTCTTACTTAAGATATTGTGTCACTAAATACCATTGCATAAACGTATACTCCGAAGAAACAAAAGAATCAATTGTAGAAGCTAAAAAGGTGGTGCTTCTGATTCTTTAATTAATGTGGATTCTTTTATTTTCTATATACAACGCCTATTGAAACAATGTTATTCGTTGAACATTTGAATTCGTGGTTCGCCTGTATCAACGAAACCCACGAACATTTGTATCCAACGAACACAGTACATATTTGCTGATACGAGAAAGCTACGGCACAGAAAATTTTAAAGTGGAATTTATTAATACGAGTAATTCGAACATTTTACCGCCATCCTGGTTTTTTGCATAGCAGTTTTAAAAGTGATAAAGTACGCTTTTGCTTTAGGACTCCCTTACTTTTGCCACTTGAGTATTCATATAATTAGGTCTTTCCCCTTTTCTGTGGAAAGACCTATTGTTTTTCTTCTGATTATTAGGTCTTTCCACTTTTCTTTGGAAACACCTATTGTTTTTCTTCTGATTATTTTTTTATTTTTTTTCTTCCGCCTAATTTTGTTCTTGCGATAAACATTTGTTTCGCAATATGTCGCTTAGATATTTAGTATATGATATCGAACAGTTTATGCGCTTTTGAAATTTACCCTGCGTAAACGAATACTTTTCTTTGTAGGAGTTATCTCCCCAAACACTGTTTTCCATGTGAGCGCAACTCCTTCGCAACCGTAAAATATTATGGCAAATTTATTTTACAAAATTGCTCGTTATATCCTTCGCATGATTTGTCCTATTTTGACCGAAGTGATATGAACGCTCCATATGAGAGTTATATCCCCTTATGCATTTGATATAAGTGATATGCATTTCTATCTTGTAAACCATAAGTGCTCGAGACCAAGGATCTTTTGATTTGAGGTCCTTGGTCCAAAAAAAATAAAAATAAGGTCAAGGTCAAAGGTCAAGGTCATATTCTAATTTTTTAATTTGGCTTATTTCCACTAATTTCCAGAAACCATATAAGATATCGACAAATTAATTTTTCTGAATTGTTAGTTGCGACATGTCGTAATACGTAAATTTTGATTGCAAGGGTACGTTGAACGTAAAAGTGAGTTTTCTCCCCTCTTGTATTTAAAAATATGCGTATGGTGATATAACTGATTAACCAAATATAATTAAGACCTATGGTCTTTTGATTTGAGGTTCTTGGTTTATGACCTTGAAATTGATCTCAAGGTCATAGATTAATTTGACGTTCTAGTTTTTGACCTTTGCTTTCAGCTCATATGTGTACATGATATAGCCATGAGACTTTGGGCGAAAGGTATCAAACCATTTAACCTTGAAAAAACAACCGGAAGTGACCTTGTGTAAACCGGAAGTAGCTATTTTTGTACATTATTAATAAAAAAATATATAGAACCAGATCTTTTTGGAAACAGTGTCAATTAAATATTCAAATATTATCGGAAGTAACATTTTTCAAACCGGAAGTAACAAATTTTCTCCCTTATTTAAAAATATTGTATAGAAACCATATATTTCTTGAATCAGCGTATATTAACCTATCAGGTGACGATTGAAATGACATTTTAAACTTAATTTTACAACTTTCATATTAAAATACATTGTTTTCAGTGGAAAGACCTTCAATTGTTCTCTGAACAATTGGTTTTTAATTTTAATTTTTTTTTCTTCCGCCTAATTATGTTCTTGCGATAAATATTTGTTTCGCAACATGTCACTTAGATATTTCGTATATGATATCGAACAGTTTATGTGCTTTTGAGATTTACACTGCGTAACCGAATACTTTTCTTTGTAGGAGTTATCTCCCCAAACACTGTTTTCCTTGTGAGCACAACTCCTTCGCAACCGTAAAAGATTACGACAAATTTATTTAACAAAAATGCTCATTATATCCTTCGCATGAATTGTCCTATTTTGACCGAAGCGATATGAACGCTCCATATGAGAGTCATTTCTCCTTATGCATTTGTTATAAGTGAAATGCATTTCTATCTTGTAAACCATAAGTGCTAGAGACGTTGGAACTTTTGATTTGAGGTCCTTGGTCCAAAAAAATGAAAATTAGGTCAAGGTCAAAGGTCAAGGTCATATTTTAATTTTTGAATTTGACTTATTCTCTCTTATTTCCAGAAACTGTATAAGATAACGACAAATTATTTTAACTAAATTGTTTGTTGCGACATGTCGTTACACGTAAATTTTGATTGCAAGGGTACGTTGAACGTAAAAGGGTGTTTTCTCCCCTCTTGTATTTAAAAATATACGTATGGTGAAATAACTCATTAACCAACTATAAATAAGACCTATAGTCTATTGATTTGAGGTCCTTGGTTTATGACCTTGAAATTGAGGTCAAGGTCATAGGTTAATAGGACGTTCTAGATTTTGACCTTCGCTTTAAATTCATATAAATACATCATAAAGCCATAGGAACTAACATTAGTAACTGATTTTTCCTGTATCAATATCAAAATAGATCTTTACTAGTGGAAAGACCTTCAATTGTTCTCTGAACAATTGGTTTTTAATTGTTATAGCGTTTGCGTATCTCCATTTTATCTGTTTGAGTTTTGTTCTTAGATAAGTAGATTAAACGATTTAACTAAGCAATACGCAGAATATATTATCAACACGGCTTGTTAATAAGTATGTAGATGAAAAATTTGAAATAATCTAAACATGTCTACATTGGTCCAGGAAATATATTCAGTTGTTCAAAGTCAGACAGGAAACAACGTTCAAAGATGTTGAAGTGTTGAATTGTACCTCGATATTGGAATCTCCTTTTTTGACTACGAGAAACGGGACATATTTCTTTATCTATTGTTTAAGAGATTCGTTTGATAAGGGAAAGAGTAATAGATGTTGTACAAATATTAAGAAAAACTAAAACAAGTTGTATTTGTTTTGTTTTTTGTTGTTTTTGTTAGATTCTTTTCTGTTTGTGTGCTGTTCAAAGCAAACAGAATGTACATATTAGTCAGCTGCAGCATAAAGACAGTAACTGTTGTATGTCTTTATATATCAGCTGTATCTGCGATGGCTCGAAACATCATTATCCTCGAAACAGCGAAATAATTTCTGACCCGTTGAAAACAAAACAAAATCTGGCAATGACAGTGTAAAATATAAAACCAACGATTCTTAATTAACACGGACCCCATAAAACTCTATTGCCAAGCCATCCCCGCTTCTTGCAAGAAACTCATAGGTCATTTTCGAGAACAGGGGAATGGCTTAACGATAAAATGGACAACGTCTGTTATTTTTCGGAACACGGGCAATTATATTGGAGAATCAGTTCGTGAGGACGACCATATAAGTAAATGAGGGGGAAACAAATAAGTCATTGATTTCCCAACCCCTGCTAAGCACTATCCGAAAGGAATATACTGTATAGGAACTGCTTAGATATTGATGCATCTCCCCTTATTGTAGAAGGAAGTACACCAATTTTTATCTGGGATATGTTTTTTTATCCCTCCCAAAATTGAATATGTACATCGGGTAAGGCTTACGTCGTATAAAAAAGACTCGATCGTGTTTACAAGTGATAACAGACAGACACAGACAGGCCAGCAATAATGTTTCAGAAATTCTTTGAAATTTTCGGAAAAACTTTTACAGATACAATTGTACACATTTATTATTATTGGCATGCGGCATACTCATAAGTTGAAGAGAAAGCTAAGAGATGCGGAATGATTGCTGTATTTTTTCAATCAATTCAACGTAAATGTCGTGTAAATACATGTAATAAGATTATTGCATGATAGAGAAATAACTATATTTACTTTTTTATATTTTTTATATCTTCTGTAGCTATATATAACCGCCAAACCTAATTTATATATTGTAATGATAATCAGACGTTTTTGTCTTTGAGACGACCGATCCATTTTACTTGTAAACTGTAGGCGTCATTAGTCGGTGTCGAGAGTTGTTGAAACGGTCTTATTAAAGACATTAAACAGTTATTTGGAGTTGGTGGATATCTATCTCATTGTCAATCATACTAGTGGAGTGACAAATCGGAAAAAGTCGCTTATTTAAAAAGTTTAATGGACCTAAATACCTCACGGCTGAAAATTCGCATGAAGATAAAGTGAACATTATATTTTCATTTTAGCACTGTCGTAAAGTTTTCCCACGGTGCAGTTGATTTAGGATATAACTGTATTGTATTTTAAGCTCCGACGGCATCAATTGGGGATTTGATGGTCGTAAATTAAGTTTACTGGCGACGCGTTAGCGGAGACAGTAAACGGGTATTTACGACCATCAAATCCTAAATTGATGCCGTCGGAGCTTAACATACAATATTGTTATCTCCATTCTAACAAAACTGACAGAAACAACGTTAAAACATGTATTTAAAATCTGTCATTTGCCGTCTGCGCTTGCGCGTATGTCCCATAACATCAATTGTCAATTGATGCCATGTAAGAAAGTGACGTTATCCAATCAAAATAAACGTTACAAACGTTGTTGCATTAGAATGTAAAATCGCGGTAAAGTGATATATTCGAATGTTTTTAATTTTCATTTTCAAACATGGGAACGCTTATAAAAAAATCCCGATGGACGATATCATAAAAAAAATGGTATCAGATGAAAGAGTGATGTATTAGCTTTTATTTTACATCAAACTTTAATATCATATAAACACATAAATTGAGTGAATTGGACGATTTTCAAATGTATGTAACTTTTTTTTTCAATCTTACTGTCCGTCAAAGTATATTTATCATCAATAGTAAATCTTCACATCAAAAAGCGGAATAATCAATACTTTTTTGAGAGGTTTTGATATATGAGAGTTTGATAGAACCTTTATAAACAAAACAGTACACCATGTAAAATGTCACTTTATGTAAAATGGTACAACAGTTATTGAGATTTGGCAAAAGACTGCTTCAAAACTATAATCAAAAAGTATGTGGTATGATTGCCAATTAGACAAATCTCCACAAAAAACAAATATTACACTTACATTTACAACTATAGGTCAATGTACGACCTTCAACAATAAGCAAAGCCCTTACCGCATGGTCAGCAATAAAGGGCCCGAATTGACAAATGTAAAACAATCCAAACGAGAAAAAAACCGGCAGAATTAATGTACAAAATAATAAACGAACAACAAAAATGTAACAGCAACAAATGACAATAACCGAATAACAAGCTCCTGACTTGGGGCAGCTACATACATAATGTGGCTTGGTTAAAGATGTCAGCGGACGCCCAATCCTCTCTTACATCAGACATTGGTGTATATAAAAAAAAAAGATGTGTTATGATTGTCAATGGAACAACTCTTCACAATAGACCAAATGACACAGATATTTACAACTATAGGTTACCGCACGACCTTCAACAATGAGCAAATCCCATACCACATAGTCAGCTATTATAGGCGTCAAACGGACAATAAGGTTTATTTCAAATGGTGGTAGATCCAGATTGTTTTTCAAGTCATTGAATGCAGATCCATTAGAGATTATAAGAAATGTCTTTGTGCTCCTGAAAATAAACATGGGTTGTTAAGATTTGTAGGTAAATTGTAACTATGCACTATATCGCACTACAATGATTTTGATTTGCAAGAACAGGAAGAAATATTTCTAGCGAGATCTTTTTAAAATCTATAGACTGTGAAGTAAATTTGTGTAGGATCTGTAAGTGACTTAAGAGACAGATATAAGAATTATTCTGCCGCCTCTTTTTGCCAATGAACAGATATTGAAAAATTATTCTAGGGGTTGCATCATATTAAAATCATGACATTTTTGTTTTATTTCTAATAACTTAAAGGTCTTTTCCTCAGATGCCATACATAACGAATTGTGATTTTGAACTGGAGGCGTTTCTTCAACCAAAGCCACAAGACAGTTGTTACCTATTCACGACATATGCAATTTTTCAGTTATTAACCCCTGATATCTGGCACACTAACAGCAGCTCACACTATTTCATATTGCGACACGTTTTCTCTAATCGAAATTGGCATAGGACACAATTACAAGGGGTCGTGAAAAACATGAATGTATCAAAGCTGGTTCTTATATTCACAGTGAAAATCAGTTCATCGCGGATCAAAATGACCCCAGAAATGGTCAATCGGTACACGGTGGTCTGAATGAACTCATGAGTATTGTCGGCGCTATACAATGACATCCAACTTTTTTCTCTCTCTAGTATTCCATTACCTTTTCAAATTGATGTTCATACTAGTGTCTACTGTTAGTGCAATATAATTATACATGGACAGCAACTTTTGAAGCGTAATATCCCTGTGAATCTTTGTTTGTAGTTCACATATATATCGGGCTTTCAAGTCTGCTATATAAGTCATTGTTTATAGATATAAGAAGATGTGGTATGAGTTCCAATGAGACAACTCTCCATCCAGGTCATAATTTGTTAAAGTTAACCAACATAGTCAAAGTACGGTCTTCAAATCGGAGCCTTGGCTCACATCGAACAGTAAGGGCCCCCAAAAAATATTATTGTAAAACCATTGCAACGGTTTAGTCAATATAGAATCTAGAAACCAGAAACATTTATAACCACATCAACAAACGACAACCATGTCTGTCTTTATTCTATATAAAAAAAAAATCTCCTCAATGTGCTATTGGTCTAGTACTGTTTTATTCATTAATTTAAAAACAGACTTGATATAATATAGCGTCATGAACATCAAGACCAATTTTTATAGTTCTAACATTCTTTTAAGTTTAAACAATCAGTCAATTATTTTCATATTTTTTTTCATTACATCATGGACCAGGTGTTAACATTACAGTTCTTATTTTTCCTCTGTTCTTTATAGAATTTTAACAAAACTTTCCTAAAAATATCTTTATATGTGGCCAAATATTACTGCATAGCTAAATCTAAATTATGAATATTTTTTTCCCATACTTTCCGTAGATAAAGATATGTGTTTCATTTTCTTACATGTTGAAACCGAGGGTAGGTATCACTAATATCTGATAATCCGAGACATAAATATGACAAGCTGTATTTGTGGAGCATCTCTAGCGCATGCTTCTTTCGAAAAAACTCTCTTTTAAAATGAGAGACGACCGAGAAATTGTCCAAAATGCCTAAAATTTTCGATTTTTTTAAATCCCCCTTTTGACTTTTGACCGTAGTTTTCACAAATATACTCTTCCACATGCCTTAACCAAGGGATATTATATTTATCCTCAAAATAAGACCAAAATTAGCCGTAAGTTATTTCGGTCCTTTAAATTTTAAAATTGCCTTTTAAAGATTATAAAAGAAGGTTATAAACATATTATTTCCAGATAAGCAACTTTAACAAAAAAGTGTAACTAACTATGAAGTTCCTCATCATATGTATATATTAAATCAATGAGTTTATTTTTAACCGAGTTTTCTTAACTACTGTTGGCGGCGAATGGTTATTAACAATTTCAATCCAAAAAAAAAGTATGAACCGTTTTTTTTCAAATTTTAATATATAATTTTTGATAACAAAATAAAGTGAGATTGATGCTTTTCCCTTTTTTGCATTATAGAACTTTAGTCCCTAAATGATTAAATGATCGAGAAATCGTACTTATAACTTTTTTTATGAGGACGAATGGGATAGCAATTTTTTTTATGAAAGTAACTTCTGGCGTAATATAGACTCGTAACATACCTATGAACGCAGCCCATCTTGTGTGTTTAATTACTGTTCCTGTCCAAGCTTTTTTCACTTCCTTATAATCCGTCGGATTTAATGAAATGAAGATGTCAGTGGTGTTTATCTCGTGTATTCTTGGCAGTGAGCATACATGCGAACTCGTTGTCCAGCTACTTTTGGGATATCCGATGAAGACTGAACATCCTAGCAACAAAAGTAAAATGTTATATTTTACCTTGATTAATAACTACACAGATAAAAAAAATTAATTCACCTTAATTATTATCTACACAGATGAACACTTTATGCACCTTAGACGAACTGAAACATGTTACCAAGATTTGAAAAAAACTTAAATACTTACCTTCCTCAGTAGTTAATTAAGATTCAAATGAATGCGAGTACATAATTACATATAGTTCTGTTGCCTTTATTTGCCGTTTTATATTTTTTTAGCGTGACATTTAAATGAGTCATCTCCGTGCTGTCACATTAAAGCAGCATATATTGATATATAGGGTATATCTAAAGATTCACGAGATCCGTGTTCCATTACTCGAAAATTCTAATTTGTGTTGCGGCTGTCATCGTCGGTGTTACATTAGTCTCGATCATCCAGCCGCTTTATTTTTCAAAGTAGAGCGTCTGGATGACAAGTGATATAAAAATGGTAATTTATGACATTCGGAATAGTATCGGATTTTTTAGCTCGTATTTAAAGATAATGTCCAAGACGAATAACCAAGAAGTTGGTTATTGACTTCGGAAGAAATTATATTACGATAATACTTTTGAAAAGCCCGAGTGTACCGATTGTTGGTTAAAGCTATTTATATTTTTTTGTGACGACATACAAGTCGGGGAAACACCAGACAGCATGGCTTCCATCACCGCGAAGGAAAATAACAGCACATCAAACTTTGGTAAGATAATTAAACAACACAAACTGTTACATATATTTCAATACAACCTGAAACATCGAGAAGCAAGTTAATAATTAGATACAATAAAAGGCATTTTTTGTATTGACTGGGACCACTCGAACAGTCGTGTGTACGCTATAAATACATTTTGTGGTTGATTTGTAGTATCTTTAACTTTATAAATACTTTATTGAAAAGTTATTGACTGGGACCACTCGAACAGTCGTGTGTACGCTATAAATACATTTTGTGGTTGATTTGTAGTATCTTAACTTTATAAATACTTTATTGAAAAGTTATCTTTAACTTTATAAATACTTTATTGAAAAGTGCTATGAAATATGAACTTCATCCAGGATAAGTTTGTTGTATCTGTCTGCAGTGTATAATGGGGTTCGCATCTTGATATGTGTAAAAAAAAAGGGGGGGGGGGGAGGATGCGCAATGTTGTACTCAATTATAGGAGGGAACACAATCCAAAACCATAAGCAGAAGAAAACAAAACTAAGTATATCTAGAAGATGCCAATTTGAACATACACCAAACGGTCAAAATTATTTATGATCGATTTAAAAAAACATAACAAATGCATATAGCTTATACAAACATATAAGAAGTGGGACACGTTGTTGTAATTAGTAATTAAAATATACTGTTAGTAAAGAAAGTCTGGACTGGTCAACTGGACAATACTTTTTTTGCACTCTTTCAGGATCTTTAAGGGCATTTTTTCAAACTCAAAACAATTTCATAAAAGAATACATGCAATGTTGTCGGTAAATATATACCAATTGGCTATCTAAACCTTGAAATAAAACCATGGCATGAGAAAAACACTGAAAATTCGATTTTATGCAAAACAATAGATCCAGCATCAATGTAAGGAGGTGTTGTCAATGAGGCAACAACCGGTGATCCCAGTGATATACATTACCAAAAGTAGACAATAAAATGATTAAGAATCACACTGTAGACCAAAACAAAAATTGAGAATAAAAGTACCAAAAGGTCAACATTATACAAATAAGAAGATGCGGTATGAATACCAATGAGACAGTTATCCACCCCAAGTTCAAAGGAGTTGGATGTGAGCAATTATAGGCAACTGTATGATAAAAATTCATGCATGATTTTGATAGAGAATACAAACAGGGAATGTGTCAAAGAGACACCAACCCGACAAAAGAACAGGAAACAACCCAATGCCACCAATGGGTTGTGTCATCAACACAGCGAGATAATCTCGCATGCTGTAGCGGGATTCAGCTTGCACCAAGACATTTTAAAATGTATATTTATATATGATGTTTTTTCCAAACATTTAGCTTTTCATATATGTTATGCTGGTGACAAAAAATTGATATGATTTTAACATTTACTTTCTTTTGCAGACAAACCAATGAAGATTTCTGGACACAGATATTATGTGTAAATGTGAAGAATTAAAAAAAATCTATTATACTTGAATTATCATTGTATCATAAATAGCTCCAATTTATAAGAAAAAAAGATTCAAAGATTTGTTTTTAATTACTGAAGCTGCCAGCAATCATTATATCACAGTATAAACATTATTCTGACAGCAACCATAAAGCGAAAAAAGGTACACAGACATTCATTAAGTAAATAAAACAAAAATCAAGAATCACATTGTTGTCAGATATGTCAGAGAATTAAACAAATTAAAAATCGTATAAGAAATTTAACAGTTTTCACGTTTGAATTGTATCTCATTTACATGTCTGGCCCTTCTTAGTTATTTATATAGTATGGAGTTTTCTTAATATTGAAGGCTGAGCAGTGATTATATTTGCGAACATCCATGTCATTTGAACTCTGCTAGGTTGTTGCCTCATCAGCAATCATACCAATCTCCTTATTTTATATAAAAGTTCATATGTACAGGATAATTGTTGTGAAGCTGCCTTTTAATACATGATGGTCATTGGATATTGGAATCGAATTCGTATTACGTGTGAACTCAGCATAATAGTTTGTAGTAGGAGAATAGACTTTTCAGTTGTTTTTTTTATCGTGCAGTATGGGATTAGTCCCATTCCATCTTTTCCATGTGATTGATTCAAACATGTATTCAAAGAGTATTAAATTGGGTTTCATGAATGACTGGTTAACTTATGTTTTTCTTCATGGACACGGACACTGGTAAAGTGGTATTGTGTGAAGATTGGTCCCTAAATGATTTCTTCTCAAAAGGATTAGGCGATCTAGATTATTGTGAACATTCAGACTATTCTGTCGTTTGCAATTTTAAGATCAGTTAATTTTGTAAATAAAAATTGAGTTGGCTCATTGCATGATCTCACTGATCTGCCAGTAATAAGTTGTTATGGAGGTTTTTCTACATTGAAGAAATCTTAGTATTTGTATGAGTTGTTTTTTCTTTCCATAAACGTAACTTGATGTGTCACGGCATTTCGAGTAAGGTAAGTGCGTCAGATATCTAAAAGATTATATAAAAAGGAAAGCATAAATTATAATTTAAATTATAAGGATTTACAGAAATAAGAATAACGAGACAAAACTAAGAAAAAAGGGAAAAAATAAAGAATACAGACTAAATTAATGTGGATACAATATAGATCAATATACCGACTGTTGGTTGCTTAACGTCAAGTGGCAAATATTTCATAAAATAGAGTGTATGCAATAATACAAAAATATAGAAAAATGGCATTTTATAGTATGAAGATAAGAGAATATTAAACGTGGTGTGTTATAATAGACAAATAGATTGATTTTGGGTTGCTTGGTTATTGCAGAGACATATAATATCTCTGGTTATTGTCTTGTGGTAAATAATGGTAATGTTCAGTACGGAAAAAATTACAACAAATATAAAGATGAGGTCCTAGATTATAGGCCGTTCGGGATACATGTCGGAGAAACTATAACTCACCAGAAAATTAGGGAACATTGTATGGCTTTATGTACAACGGTCCACCTATACGGATCACTGGGCTCTGTTAGCACGTGGTATCCCCTATACACAAACAGTGGCTGCTCCAGACCTTGTTATAAGGAGGGCACGCTACAGTCATGCTACATTGTTTCCCTATATAATCCACCAATTTTTTCCCACGAAAAAACAATCCTGTCTTAATTCTTTAATTTTTTTTACATGTGTCACAAATTTCAGGAATAAAGACCACCGCTAATTACAGTTTTTGATCGTTCTTTTAAAATTGCCCATCTGCAAGTTGGGCTAAATAGGATCAACTACAAAATGTCAGTTTTTTAAATAATCTCATAATTTTTATACATGTAACGTTACACTGTTTACTGTTAGTATTAATTGTTTTTAAATATAATGGGGATAACGGAAGTGCTATTTATAGACATGTTCTATATTTAATTATTTGTTACGCCCCCTATAAATATCTGACCAGTCCGGTTAATCACCCCAGACGCTATATTTAAATATGCGTCTGGGTTATCGAGACTAGTGTTACATAGGAACACTTAATCAGGGGAACTAACTGACTTATGTTGTATATCTAATTTCACTCTTACATTGTTGTGTTGTTGACGACGATTTTGTCAAGATAGTATACCGATGCTTGAATGTCACAAGAATAACCGAGTCTATTGTAAAGTTAATTAACATCTAAACAGATAAAAATTATATATTACCTTAAATTTCTAACCATGCTTTTGAAATAAAAAAAAATATTTACCTCCCTTAGAAGTTAGTTCAGATTCGAATGAACACACAAAAAAGAAAAAATAGGCAAAATCGACAAGAAATTCATCATAGATCCAAGAATTAAAATTGTATAAATACGCCAGACGCGCGTTTCGTCTACAAAAGACTCATCAGTGACGCTCGAATAAAAAAATGTTTAAAGGCCAAATGATGTACGAAGTTGAAGAGCATTCAGGACCAAAGATTCCTCAAACATTTGCTAAATATAGTTAAAGTAATCTATTCTTAAGGTAGAAAAGCTTTAGTATTTCAAAAATTTAAAGTTTTGTTAACAGTAAATTTATTAATATGAACATATCAATGATAACTAAAGTCAACACAGAAGTGCTGACTACCGGACTGGTGATACCCTCATGGAAATAAATCTCCACCAGCAGTGACTTCGACTCAGTGGTTGTAAATAAACTCAGCATAGATACCAGGATTAAAATACATCTATACACTAGACGTGCGTTTCTTCTACAAAAGACTCGTTAGTGTCTCTCGAATAAAAAAAATGTTTAAAAGGCCAAATGAAGTACGAAGTTGAAGAGCATTGAGGACCAAAAATTCCTAAAAGTTTTGCCAAATACAGCTTAGGTAATGTATTCCTGCGGTAGAAAAGGCTTAGCATTTCAAAAATTTAAAGTTTTGTTAACAGTATATTTATTATTATGAAAATAATACAGCAGTTACATGGTTTTGTTTTGTAGGCCGAATAAAGAATTCAAAAACAGCGAAGGCAAATTGAGAGTCTGTAGTTTTGAACATGTAAAAGAAGTCGATACAAAGGGGCGTATACTAATCTTCCAGAAAGATGACCAATGTTGTGTACAAAGTAAAACAGACAATATGGTCATCAACGAGCCCTTATACAACTACTAACAAAACATAAGTTTTAAAAAAAATACACACCTTTGTAATTTATCTAGTTATGTTTTCATTTATTTTTTCTATCACTTGCACGTTAATCAAATATTAATCTATTTATTAATAATGTGTTTGGTACGATGTAATTTTATCTCCTTCGTTAACATTTAGCAATCACCATAATTATGTAGCCTACAATGAAGTACAAAACTTACCAGAAAATGCAATCAGAATCATCAAAATACATAACTGCATTGAGACATTCATTTCGGCTGAATGATTTGAATCATATATGTAACTTAATGAAGAATACATCATCTATTTCCTCATATAAACTCAGCACTCAGGAAACATAATTCCACTTATGGTAATTCCTGTATTTTTATTGTGTAAACTGCTTTCAAATGTTAATAATCTATTATAGTATACTACATATTTTTATTCATGTTGTTAGTGGTTTCCCATCCATATTTTTCTTATTCTTTAAACACGCAATGTATAGTATTAAGTTAATATCATGATCTTGCGTGTTTTTTTTTCCTAAAATATAAACAAATTATAGGACTAGATTGGTGATTTCAGCAATTTTGTAATCAAAAATAAAATCATAAATTTCCCCATTTGTGAACATTTTTTGTCAATAGAATGGACTGTTTTGATTCTATGGCTTTATAAAATGGGTTCTTTAGTTTATTGATAAAGGTCTTCTTGTTCGGTGTGAACCAAGGTTCCTTGTTGGAGTAAATGAAGGAAACAGTAGTAAACCGCCGTTGAAAAGTCATAAAATCAATTGAAAGAAAGCAAATTCCGGTTGCAAACTAAAACAAAAGGAAACACATCAACTTTTAGAGGAAAACATCAGAATATGAGAAGAGTAACACAAACAAACGCCAACATACATAGAAAGCTTTTTAATAACAACTGCCATATTCCTGGCTTAGTACATGTCATTTTTACAAAACATTGCAGGTTAAAATGGCTAGCCAAAAGTAAAACAACAAAATTAACGAACTCCGAAGAAAATTCTTAACGAAAAGTCCCTAGGCAAATACTCAAAGACATTAAAACATGATTTAAAAGCTAGTTGAAACCTCTTTTTGTATGACTATCGCAAAATACTCCATTATCTTGACAACGATGCATGAACCAAACAAACAGACATACTAGATAAAATTGTAAAAATAGGAATATAACAGTCAATATTGTGTTATTATCTAAATCAATTTTAAAAACACAAAAAAATATGTCAACAAAGATCAACAAAAAGGCATATACAAATAGTACAAAAGCAAAAACGAAAGGCAATCATACAAATTGTCTGTTCGTCACAATGAAACACTTATTGACTGGCTATTCGGGGAATAGTAGGTTTATTGTTCCCTCGAATACAACTATTACCCCGGCTAAAGTCAGACTAATAGTTACACCTCGTGGACAATAAACATACTATGCCAATCATACCCAGTCAATTAGTTTAAAATATTGCATTTCTAAGTACATACTATTAAATACGATGCATATCGGACCTCGACATGATGAAAAACTAAATTTGCCCATATACTTTGTTTCATGTATAGGGGGAAAAAAATAAGTTTTATGTGTTCTGTTTTAAGGAAGTCCGGTCTACTATAGATTGACACAATGTAACTATCACATAAACAAGCTGACTGTAAAAGAAACCTTTTGTATCATATTTAAACAAAAAGGCAAGTGCCATGTCATGTTTCGTTCATGCAGTTGCTATTGGTAATTATGATCAAATTAGCAAAAACGTAGCATATTTCAATTTAGACTACGTGAATCCGGAAATAAATTGAATTTTGACCAATACAAATCTATCATTTAATTCCTCAAATAAACATGTGGGTTTTTTGGGGCAATTTATGAAGAGTTTCCTAGTATCGAAAACTATAATGTGTGTACACCTTATTATTTGAAGGTCTTAAATTGATATATCACTTCTTGTATTTAAACCAGGGACATTAATCTTTCTGCTATCCGTGATACAAAATCACCAGATATCAATCTTCAACGTCTTCTTACTGGAATAGTATGGCGGATTGATCTAGGACAGCATAAAATGCTTACACCTCTTGGGAAACATAATTCTGTAAATTTAGAAATTATTACATGTATTTATTATTGCAATTTTGCCATTTTTTTAAAAGAATTAAATGCGATTTTAATTTTTACGATTTTGAGAAAAATCCTGTTAAATTCAAGAAAAATAATTTTAAATGCGAGTTTAAATTATTGCGTTTACAACTCTGTCTCATTTTTCGCAATTATAAAAATCTCGCAATAATTTCTGAATTTACAGTACACACCAAGTTTTCCTAGGATAAGTTGCTAGATATTTGTCCTTTTGTGTAGTTTGTATGGTCCTGTTGTATTAGTCATGATAACAAAATATTCTTACAAGTAGTGTTCAAAGTACGAGAGAACATTGGCAATCCGACAATTTAACGAGTGTTTGCTTATAAAAGTTGAATTGTATCAAGTTTAGATGTTCAAAAGTCATAATTTTTATTTAGCATTTATTGTCATTACCACTACAAAATTGTTTATCTGGTACATGCATATTATCTTCCGGCAAAACATCTTTTTAATTAACTATAAAATGGCGAAATGTGTTGTAAAGGTGTTGCCAGTGTCTTTTCAGAAAGTTGATGAACCAGGATTATGTCAAAGAACGTCACGTCATTTTTCTAAAAAAAAAAAAGGTTAATTGGACCTTGTTGATAAATATTTCGTATTAACTTCACAAATAATACACGATGGTCTTGAAGTTTGTATTCTGGGTACTTGTGATGTTTGTCATCTGGATAACGTGTTATAGTGTTCTTTTGTTTGTCTTTATGAATGGTATGCCCTCTTGTGTTTCATTGATAAATATGGCGTGACTCTGTACTAGTGCATCCCGTTATTGTGCTATTATGCAATGTATGTATTCTCGCCTTAGTTTTTACTGTTGTGTTTTGTCTGCATGCTTTTTTTGTGTTTCAGCACCATGTCAGGAATGTTACAGTTCTTCGTTTAATGTCTTTGAACTTTTTATTTAGCCATTTGATTGGAAACTTTCCGTTTTGAATTTTCTTCGGAGTTCAATATTTTTGTCGAATTTACTTTCTTCATTTAAGACAATACAGCATTATTGTCCTACTACAAGTGATACTGCGATAGAATGCATTCGAAAACGTTCAATTGTCACTCTACTGTACTTGCTACATGATATTCAGAGTATTTGGACACCTCAATATTATGGAATGTACAAAACATTGTATTAATGCAAATACATATTCACGTGTATACATACAACATACTTGGAATACAAGTTTTGAATTACATGGCAGGTTGCATAAACGTATTTTCATTATCTTATTACTATAAATGTCAACATTGTCTGATATTTAACCACAATCTCGTTTACAGAACACTACTCAACATAAGAAACGGTTTCTCGAATCGTACTTTCCATAGGCTGATACTAGTATATCACAGATTGAATACAAACCGTACCAAACTAGTTTTAGTGGAAAATCTTAGTAAAAATTTACAAATTTTATGAAAATTGTTAAAAATTGACTATAAAGGACAATTACTCCTTGGGGGGTCAATTGACCATATTGGTCATATTGACTTATTTTTAGGTCTTACTTTGCTGTACATAATTGCTGTTTACAGTTTTTCTTCATCTATAATAATATTCAAGATAATAACAAACAACGGCAAAATTTCCTTAAAATTACCAATTCAGGGGCAGCAACCCCACAAAGGGTTGTCTAATTCATCTGAAAATTGCAGGGCAGATAGATCTTGACCTGATAAACAATTTAATCCTGTCAGATTTGCTCTAAATGCTTTGGTTTTTGAGTTATAAGCCAAAAACTGCATTTTACCCCATGTTCTACTTTTAGCCATGGTGGCCATCTTGGTTGGTTGGACGGGTCACGCCAAACAATTTTTAGACTAGATACCCCAAAGATAATTGTGGCTATGTTTGATTTAATTTGGCCCAGTAGTTTCAGAGGAGAAGATTTTTGTGACAGTTTGTTAAAATTTACGAAAAATGGTTAAAAATTGACTATAAAGGGCAATAACTCCTAAAGGGGTCAACTGACCATTTTGGTCATATTGACTTATTTGTTAACCTTACTTTGCTGAACATTATTGCTCTTTACAGTTTATCTCTATCTATAATAATATTCAAGATAATAACTAAAAACAGCAAAATTTCCCTAAAATTACCAATGATTCATCTGAAAATTTCAGGGCAGATAGATCTTGACCTGATAAACAATTTAAACCATGCCAGATTTGCTCTAAATGCTTTGGTTTTTGAGTTATAAGTCAAATAAATCATTTTACCCCTATGTTCTCTTTTTAACCATGGCGACCATCTTGGTTGGTTGGCCGGGTCACGCTACACATTTTTTTAAACTAGATACCCCAATGATGATTGAGGCCCAGTTTGGTTTAATTTGGCCAGGTAGTTTCAGAGGAGAAGATTTTTGTAAAAGTTAACGACGACGGACGACGACGACGGACGACGGACGCCGGACGCCAAGTGATGAGAAAAGCTCACTTGGCCTTTTAGGCCAGGTGAGCTAAAAAAAAAAAAGAAGCGGGAAATCAGTTTACTCTGTTAAACAAAAGACTATATCATTGCTTTTTTTTAATATTTAAAAAACTAGTGTTGCCTGGAATAAAGGAGTCTTTATTAATATTAAAATAGAGTGATGTGGTATGAATACCAATGAAACAATTGTTCACTAAAATTATAATGAAGTTGATGTATAAATACAGGCAACAGTGGTATACCGCTGTTCAAAAGTCATAACTCAATTTAGAGAAAACAAATCCGGTTACAAACACTTATAGGCAACTGCAGTGTCTTCAACAATGAGAAAAACAAATCCAGTTAGTCGGTTAATAAAGGCCCCATCATAAAAAATATATAAAAAAAATCAATTGAGAAGACTAACGACCTCATTCATAACAAACCAATTTACGAGATACAAATGTAACAGACATCATCCAACGACAACCTCTCGACTACAGACTCTTGACTTTAGATAAGGAACTCATAGATTGTAGTGGTTCGAAAGACTGTATTGGCATTCTATTCTATTCTATCTATTTCTGTAATGTCTACTATCAAGCTAACATTTTTCAGTTTCCCATCGACATTTTGCAATTCCAAGTGAGGAGAAAAATATACAAGGAAATAACTAATTGAAAAAACAAACTGACAATGCCATAGCAAACAATCTAAAAACGACCTAGGTCAAATAATTTTGACAGCTTACACAACCGACTTGACATTTCCAAGTCTCAAGTGGGCATTCCAAACGAGGAAGTTTTGAAGAGTTCATACGACAGATAATTGGACTGGTCCATTATTAGGTGTTTGGAACCGCTTTTTCTTTTTAAATAGATATAGTCAGCAATTCCAAATACAACTCGTCATGTTGAGAAATAAGTTTGAGGGAACGATAATTTCATGATTTTTAACGATTTGTAAGATACTGTTCAATACAAAATTTACAAGTTATCTACTAGGTTGGAATTTAATATTGAATTGAAATATGTTTTGACCGTTGGCTATCAAGACCTGTCACATTCCTGACTTGGTACTTAAATCCTTGAGAAAAATATCTGGTTACAGGTGGTTTTATAGATCTACCAGATGACATATGTTTATTGGTCCGTCAAATTAATTTATCTTGCTTTCTTGATCTTCTTGTTTCTTACAGATGTCTGAAGGAACTCTGACGCATATGAAAATTATAAAAATCCATGCATACACCTATTCTTTAGCCTTAATGTGACTCTATGATAATCTATGACTCCCCTATGACCCGCCTCCGAGATTCAGGTCAAAAGGCTTAACCTATAATCCATTGATTGTTTTTGATTTCTTTCTATATCAAATAGAAGATGTGGTATTGAAACAGCTCTTCGCAAGAGACCAAACGAAACAAAAATGAACAACTATAGGTCACCGTACTGTCTTTAACAATGAACAAAGACCACACTGCTATAAAACACCCGAAATGACAAATGTAGTCCAATTCATACGAGAAAACTAACGGTAAATACAAAATTTCAATTCTGGTATCTTTGATGAGTTTATTTGAGTGCCTTAAATCTTTTTAACCAGTGGCTAAATTATTTGTATTTCAAACACTTTTTTTTTGTACAGAAACATTAATGCTTGCTTTAATCTGAGCATCTATAATACTAAAATTACGAGGTCCAATTTGTCAGCCGTCATCACGTAAAAACGATTAATCAAAGAATTCAACTTTATATATAACTAATATAGTACAATGGTGTTGATTAAAAATTACACCACTCCAGGCCCCTTTGTTTTCCACGTAATAAATATTGCCAATAATTAAGAAGTTCCGGATCGAGTCCGACACCGATACCAATAGTATATTCACCTGTTACCTATTACCTTATCTGTACGTTCCACATCTGACAGGCGCACCACCAAACGGTGTATTTAGAATTTTGCTGTATACTGTTGAGTAAAAAATAATCCATTCCAGGCCCTTTTGTTTTCCAAATTATTAATATTACCAATAATTGATAGTTTCCAGGTCGACGGGTTCAAACAGAAAGATTTTGAAAGCAGAGAAAACTGTGCGTCTTTTATTATCGGCATGACTTTTATCAGATGAATACCAATACTAAAATAAGGCATACGCTTAGTTATATACATTAATTCAGTCACGGACCCGCGATATCACGGGTGTGTTCTAGTAAACCTTATAATTCATAACATTGTATGTAAATTATATCACAAATAAAACAAACATAACATGAGATCTTTCTCTTGCAATCAGTGAAAAAAAACACGTAATCAAGGGAAATTGTAAGTGCATCATACATTGCAGCTCATTTATTGGACAACGACTCAGGTAAAAACAAATTGTATATATAGATTCTTACATTAATACCAGTGGATAATCGGATTTATACTCAAATGCACTCATGTTTAGCGAAAGGTCCTACGACACGATCAGTGAACAAAACTTAATTGGATCGACACGAAAAAAAACGATCATTGTCATTGGTCGCTTCAAACCTGATTCGACCTTCAAGCGCTGAAGCTCCGCCCAGACACACATGCTGACAACTCACATGATAAACATAGCAAGAGTTTTGTGAATGAATCAATGGGTGAAATGTGTATTGGTTTACACATATGATGATAGATCGGGAGTTTCCCTTGCATTTCTAGTTATGATTTGTGAATTTTATAAATGTAAAAGTATTATTCAAGTCTTTTGTCTTACGTTTGATCAATGTTCTATCTTTTCACGGCGTTACGGAGATATAAAGTCAATTAGATCCCATGCACATGCAGAGGCGGATCCAGCCTCAAATGGTGCGAGTTATTTTTTGTTTTTTTGTATTCAATTTTTTTTTTTTTTGGGGGGGGGGGGTCATACAACAGGAAAAATGGGTGTTCCAACCAGTCCATACGTCTCCATTTAAAAACATTGATCGTCAATGTATTCGCCACTGACATGTTATTTCTGTTTTTAAATGTTTAAAAAGGAAGAAGATTACGTCAATAATTAATAAACGACAAAAATATCCAAAAAACTGTCCAAGGTACAAATGCAATTAGAAAGGAAAGCCTTAAATAACTAACTAAACCATACGCTCCACTTTATGGTCAATCAACGGAAGGGATGGATGTCATATTCCTGACTTGGTGCTGGATATATGTTGTTGTCTCCAATTATACGTAAATCAAATGTATTTGATTTTATGCCCTTTATGGGCCCTGTAATTTGGGAAATACAAAATTGTCTATTCTATTCTATTATATATGTCGGTCTAGTATACTACATGAACTTCGAATTTGTGGATCAAATTTCATCGGGTATGGAAAATCTTAAACTTCAGTGTCAATAGCAAAACCAACATGTAACATTTGACACAAAATAAAAAGCTAACAAAACATGCTTAACTCCGCCACATACTAATTGTAAGAGCCTGTCCAAACCAGGAGCCAGGATTTAGTGATTGTCGTCTGTTGATGTGGGCATATTTGTTTTTCATTTATATCGATTTTACATAAATTTTGTCATTTATAGTTTTTGTTTAAACTACATTTGTCATTTCGGGGCCTTTTATATTGGACTATGCGGTTGCTCATTATTGAAGGACGTACGGTGACATATAGATTTTAATTTCTGTGTCATTTGATCTCTTGTGGAAGAGTCGCATCATTGACAATTATACCACATCTTTATATGAACCACATATCAGGCGCTTAATTATTACTCTTTTGTAAATATTTGACAAATGCTAAACACCACAACATAATAGCTAGTATCAACGGCGATGTATTTTTTTACCTTGTTATATGTATAAATGTTTAACTTGTGCATTGATTTGGTTCGAAAAGACGAAACACTATATATCTGGTCATTGCTATTCTTTTTGCAACCATTTCACACTTCATCACACCTTGGCTTACATGTAGTATGCTAAGCGTTCTGTTTAACTGTTAATATAAAAACCATGTTTTGTTCACATCTTCTTGTGTCCATATAAAATTGAGAATGGAAATGGGAAACGTATCAAAGAGACAACAGCCCGACCATAGAACAGACAACAGCAGAAGGTCACCAACAGGTCTTTAATCCAGCGAGAAATTCCTGCACCCGGGGGCGTCCTTCGGCTGGCCCCTGGGCAAATATATATACTAGTTCAGTGATACTAGTAATGAACGCCATACTAAACTCCAAATTGTATACAAGAAACTAAAATTAAAATAAAAACCAGACTTACAAAGGTGAGATGCCCCTGACTTGGACATAAATAGTTTTCTCATTAACAATTATGCACATTGTATTTCACCAGTGGGGGTAGGGGAGGAAATTAAACTTCTATTAAACGACGTGTCATGCCCAAGGTTTAGAATTAAATATATAAATTACACAAAATTGTCGAAAATAGGCCGCCTGGTGGTTACAGTTATTTTGGCTCAACAAACTGTACGACAAGGGTTTTACTATTTGTTGATGGATTTGTTCATATATAAAAATCATGAATCTTTTATCCGATGGATAGATGACCCATTTACAATCATACTACATCTCCATATTTGTACATATCGATCCGAACATTCGAAATGCATAACGATTTTACTTTGCTTGGTAAGAACTGAACTTGTCACAGACAGGATGAAAACTTATATATTGCCGAACAGACTCCGAAAAGGACTTTGCCAAATGTTGAAATCCGAGCCAGAAAAAACTTAAATAGCCGGTATGTCTATAAAATCCTTGAATATCAGACTGATTTATTTCCTGAATGGCTTTTATCACGGCTGATTTAAGGTTTTTGCAGACAAGTTCCTTAAGAAAGATTTAAGGAACTTGTCTGCAAAAACCTTAAATTAGCCGTGATAAAAGCCATTCAGGAAATAAATCAGTCTGATATTCAAGGATTTTATAGACATACCGGTTTAATGTTTAGATATTTTGTTTTGTTTCATTGCAACAGTGAGTAGTTGTAGTAAATTCTTTTGTAGTCACGTGAGTTCATTGATGACATTAAATCAATACTATGATTGTTGTGTTTATCTTATTGGCCAATGAAATCGATCGATACATTTCAATTTCTTCAATTCAAACAACTTTGTTAGTAGTGATCGGGCAATCGCTAAACATGAGTGCATTTGAGTGTATATATATCCAATCGAGATAGTTAAATCATCAATTTTAAAGTCCGAGCTGCCTCGGCGAGGACTTTAAAATTTATAATTTAACTATCGAGATTTGATAAATCCGATAATCCACGAGTAACTATGTAAGAATCGGTTTCTCAAATGATTAAAAAGACATTTTCTTTTTTAGTTTACCGAAAATCCCCTTCGAGTGCCTTTCACATTGCACTAAGTTGTCAATTTCATTAACACCTGTTATCATATTTTGATTCATCCAGTTAGCTAAAAAGGTCATGACCCTTGAAATCATCCAATGATCTTTTGAGATCACCCGCAACCACACGTTGATTAAATTTTTTTATACAATGGGTTCGGAAAGGGATAAATTTCCATAGAATTATAGAAATTGTATTACACGAAAGAAGTCTATGTATCCCTGAAAAAATATGACACCAGGGTTTTCAATATCACAAACTAGTCAAAACATTTACTAAATTTTATCATCGGTACTAGCACATCATTCGTAATGATAAATCAACACCAAGACATTTTATAAGTTCAGGTATTTTAAATCCAATCTAATATGGTAATATTCTTTACAAAGCACAAAAGTGTCACTATTCACCTCAAAAGCTAACCAACAGTTTTAGTAAGAAGGGATATAGTTACGATATTGTTGTCAGGTCATTACATATGGCATATGTTGACTTTTATATTGATTCATTTATAGAGTTTTACTGTGCGTATTTCTCTGTTTTTGTTTTTCTACGTTGACTAGAGGTATAGGGTGAGGGTTGAGATTTCACAAAACATGTTTAACCCCGCCGCATATTGCGCCGGTTTCAAGTCTGGAGCCTCTTTTCTTTGTTGTTCTTGTAAGATTTTTTATTTGAGATCATTTGTATCTCAGAGTTAAGTATGATGTCTATTATTACTGAACTAGTACATATTTTTGTTTAGGGGCAAGCTCGAGCACGCCTCCGGGTGTGGATTCTTTCGTTGCATTGAAGACCCATTGGTGCCATTCGGCTCTCTTCGCTTTGGTCGGGTTGTTTTCTCTTTGAAACCTTTCCCATTTTCATACTTAATTGGCATCATTGGTGTATAAATAAATCTCCACTTTTCAAATGTCTTGTATTATATAAAGTTTCGAATTCCACCGTGGTAAGAGGTGCTACTATAATAACAAAAAAAGATTTTGAGATTTTTTGAACGTGAGTGTTATTCATTTTTTGTTTGTTTTTAGACATCTGAAATGTTGGCTGCTGAAAAAAAGTGGCTGCTATCTTGATTAGCCGCTGCATACCTGCTTTAATATGGTCCATAACTTGACATACTAAAAAAACACAGAAACTATTCTTCTTTTTTTCCACTGTTATACTCTAACTAAGAAGCCTTGTTAGTAATAGTCAACTTCAAGGCATAAAAAAACATCTTCAAGAGTAAGATTTATATGTTTCTAACATATTTTCTTATAGTATAATATAAGCATCATTGTTCTGTTCAATTGGTTTAGCATTTCTGCATTCTTTTCCGGAATAAAACTTTATAACAGAGTCCTCATTTAAACACACCAGACATAACCAATACTAGTTTGTAACAGGTACTAAATAGCCATCGTTGCCGATATTAACTTTGTCGTCATAACTTTCTGCAACGTTTGCCTCTGCATAATGTACTTCCACTTCCGGTATTGTGTGGTAATGTTGTTCAGGCATCAGATAACCTTGACTATCAACTTAGTCCTTTGATGCTTCAAATTCCGAGGCATTGTGTTGTGACGACTCATCTGATAATTCGTTATATCCTGTGTTATTTACATCTTCGATTGAATCATCTATTCCGGTATAGTTTGAAAATTCTGTACCAGGTAACCTTTCGTTTACCTGCTCCAGTTGTTCCTTGTAAATACGTATTCTGTAAAATCATGTATGTTGTTAGACATTGTTTCCTACGACTAGCAGATGAATAAAATTAAAATGTATCGATATATGCAAAGTTTCTCATCAATAAAGATCGAATTCAATGCAAATAAATAAACACATGAAAAATCAAATGAACATATGAAAATAACTAGCAAATATGATATTAAGTAAACTCCATATGTTATAGAAAATGTTCAAATGTTGATAAATTAAGACAACAGTTTACCGCTGTATATCTAGAGTAGAAAGAAACAAATCGAGTTAACAATAAAAATGAGAGACTTGCTTGTACTTTAAATAGAGCTATACTGGGTGTGTCGACTGGGGTCCTGTCTCCTGTGATGCATTCATCCACTGTCAAAGAGTCATTACCGAGAATCGGACACAGACGACTATATAAGTGTTTAAAGATCTTACACTGCGAAAACTTGTTGATATTGTGTGTAGACAACGAGACATCTTATCCATCAACCAATTGGTGATGGTGACAGTAAAAACTTTTGTATTGTCGATTTCAGTTGTTTCATTTCTTCACTTTGTTGGATCATGATTGTGTGAAGAGTACAATCCTAATAGTGAAGTGATAACAGTGTGAGTATGCACGAATATGCACGAGCTTGACGTATTAACTTAAAATTGTTAAAGTAACGGCATATTGCGATGGACGAAAGGGAACTTAACAGCCGAGTTATGGGAACTTTACAACTTGAAATCTGAAATCACCACGTTTGTCATAGGTTCTTGTTTCATGTAGTCAATATCACCAAACAAAATATGAAATAGACATACAAATATCGATAATTTTCTTAATCCTAAAATCACTGTAGTACAGGACATCTTCAATATACTAATTCTAAAGCTGTAATTTAAAGATTATGCAAACTGCTGATTCTTATTTCATGTTCCAGGTGATTTTTCTTTCTTTTCTAGGTACCAAAGTAAGTCAGTCGGCAGTGAGGCCCAATTAATGCACATAGGAAAACTGAGTGTCAGCTGAAATATAAACTCATCAAACTCAACTAAC
Organism: Mytilus trossulus; assembly: GCF_036588685.1. Taxonomy (NCBI): domain Eukaryota; kingdom Metazoa; phylum Mollusca; class Bivalvia; order Mytilida; family Mytilidae; genus Mytilus; species Mytilus trossulus. The sequence continues at coordinate 60,042,248 of NC_086379.1, read as the reverse complement.
ATGTTGTCGAACAAAGATCCATATATTGATGATATCATCTTCGGTGTACTTGTTGTGGAAATCAATTTTGTTCCCCAAGAATTAAGATTTGTCAGGACGTAAAAAGCAGTAATAGATAAGTTACCTAAAGATTTCTATAAAACGCATGGTTTATTTACCGTTTATATGATTTAAAACTGATAACAACAACTAGAAATACCAGGATAATGATAAATACAAGTTCTGCAACTGCGACTAAAATAAAAAATAAAAACATAGACAAGGTTACATGTATCTTATAATTTCATATAAAAGTAAATCTATTTTCTTTAATATAACTTCTAAAACAAATGAAAGTATCATTCATAGTACCAGCATTCTGCTGTAATTGCAAAATACTTTCATCATGTAGAAATCGTTAGGGTAGATTTGAATTTTCTTTGTTCGTGATATTAGAAGTGAAATGCAAAGTGATTGCCAATAAATTTTTAGAAGAGTATATCAGACAAATTATCACAAACACACACACACAAATATATATTTATATTTTCCTTTTTTTAACTTGCCCTACAAAAAAGTCACATAGAAATCACTAACGGGGATAAGTAAGTTATAACAATTTATATGAATACAAAAGATTTCAGGGACTTGAAATATTACTTTTAAGATAATTTCGCTATATTTGTTGTATTCAAATTAGGTATCATTCAAGCTACATTTCTTTTCAACACAGCCATGTCAAAGGTATCGTAAAAACGTGTCGAAACATTTTTACGAAATTAGAGTACATATTAAAAGTAGAAAAAATCTAGAAAAAAGACGGATTCAAAAAAAAATCGTCCATTTCTTTGACACATACGTTTGTGGACCAACTTTCATGTTTGGTTTTTTTCTTGCAATTATCACAGTGTAAGTAAATTTAAAATATAATTAAAAGTTATTACATCTTGAAGTTCAAGTATTTTTACATTACGAATTTGATAATCGTAAACCGAATATTATTTTGACACAACATCGCCCTGTCGTAGTGGTGCTTACCATGCAGATTCATAATTGAAAAGAATTTTTCCTGCTGATGGTTGATGGTTTTGTCAGGGCACTCCCGCTTCCTCTGCCAATAAAAACTGATTGACTCGATAAAGCATAATGGTGCTGAAATTGATGTCAAAAAGCAATCAATCAGTCTATTCGTTTTAGATAATAGAGTTTGAATATCCTTTTGATATCGTTCGCCTCTCTCTTACTAAAGATGAATCTATGTATTGGTGTGTTGTATCTCGAATGTTAAGGAATAACTTGACAATTATACATAAAATCAAACCAACTTACCCGATGCAGGAAATGTCACAATACGTGGACTGTCAGCGATCTTATTCTTCGATACTGAAACATATAAATAGAAGCTAATTTACTACACTACTGAATTCTGTCATTTGTGTTATACTTTAAAAAAAATACGTATTTATATTTTTATTCTGAAGCAAGGGATTTTCAAAATAATTTTTCTAAAGAATTACCACCAGTTAAACTTAAAAAGATGAGTGATGCTTTTTTTTAGAATATTTTCATTTTCGTAAAAAAGGAGGGTGGGTGGTATTCTTCTTCATTGAAAGTAATCAATATATAAGACATGTAGTCCTTAAAATAAAACTTGCACCCTTACCTGAACGGGAACACAGGAATGGAAACTTTCTTGAACATTTTTCCACGGTAAATTCATTTGTCTTTCCTTTCTTGACGGCAACACAAAATTCTGGTCCTGAATGTTTTCCTGCAAATAAATTGAATGAGACGACACGAAAATATTCAAAATGGCTGACCAAAATAGGCGGGGACGTTTACAAAAGAAAATAATAAATTAATAGTGTCAATAAAGTTAATATTCAAACATAAATCGGTACGTCATATCATAGAACGAGATATAACGAAACGAACTATATACATTGACAAGCTGTGTACGGGTGACAAGTAATAAAATCTTGGGAAAAAAGTGCGACCTGAACATGGGTCGGAATTCTGAACGTTTAGAAAAAGGCAAAATCCGTAGCTCCATGGTCTGCAAATTGTCAAAAATTTCAAAAGTACCTTTGAGCTACCGTTCCGAAGCTAAGTTCATCGAGATTATGCTTTTGACTTGTCTTATTTGCATATTATTTTTATGATTGACATTTCATTTTTCCTATTGTAAATTAACATTGAATATGCCACAAAATAACAAAACATAGTAACTGGTAATACAGCATGATCGACCATTTGGTAACAGACTAACAAAGTACAGTGAAAATATATCTATTAATGAAGGTTAAAAGGTAAAAGGAGTAAACATTTTTTAATAATTACCTGAAACCAATGCATGTGACCTAAAAATTGGAGTCCAGAAAACTCCATTATTTTTGGCCCGCCTTCCTATAGTATTTCTGTTAAACAATACAAAACTTCCTTCTTTTAAACATCTTTCTTGATAATTATACCATGAATGTCTTGTAAGCTCAGCTAAAAACGGTATTAAAACAATATGCAATCTATTTAAAATAACTCATTTATAAATATCAAGCAAATACGAATTAAAAGTTGATGCTGTAATTCATAATTTTGAGGAAAAAATAGATGAACATTTCTTATCGATTTGGTACTTTTAAATGTTACACTACAAATCAAGTTATGATTATTCCTTTCTGTAAATGATGAAAATCTTACTTGATGTATCCCTACATCCGTATAAATATTTGGCATTGCAGTCACTGACAGTAAACCGGCTTTGGTCTTTATTTGTTGTAACACATTCTTGTTCTATATACGTATTTGTTGTAGTGATTTTGATATCTGTAAAAGAAAAAAATGATATTGCTGCAAAATAATAACATGATTTTAATGTCAATTGCTTGATAGACTTCTTTTATCGCATAGAATTTAAAAAAATTAAATTTGAAATTGATATATCAAATCTAACACCATATTAATATTACCTTCAACAAATGAGAATACCAGAGCTGACCGACCGGAACTACAAGGAGTGTAGCTGGCATTGGTGCATCTTGTTCTGCAGTCATTTATGTCACCATTAATTGTAGGTTTATTTTTAAGGCAGTAGCATGTAGAACTCTAAAATACTCAGAAGCACATCATAACAATTAAATAACGATCCAAGAAGAAACATATTGTATTATTTTTAGAATTTATACTAAATAGAACGAAAATAACTTGAATGCTTTGTGAGAATAAAATGTCAAAAACGTATACTAAAAGGTAAAGTCAATACCAAATTCAACAAGATAAAAAGGTTAAGGCAATAATTTTAGCAGTGCATACCAATGGAGAAAACTTACAGTATGAAATTGAAATGAAACAAAGACTAATTAATGCCTTATTTCTAGTTAGAATCTAATATTAGAAGAACTATAGACTATATTGGGTTCAAACTTTGAACGACAAAATTATTGTATATCTACTTTTAAGTTTACATTCTGATCAACTTATGTGTTCGCCAAACGCGCGATTGTACGTCAAATTTAGTATTAATCTAAACATCAGCCTGTCGGGTAAGGATTCTGTCACGGTGCTTAAAATATTCCAATCCTGAATGAGTGGATTTAACATAAATAAATACAAATAACAAAAAAGTAATGAATGAGGTTGTTGAATTTGATATATGCCTTTTTGTGCTGCTTTCTTAAATATTTGTTTGCCTTATTGGGATTAAGATTATAACTCAATGATGACTGCTTAACCCCTATTTTTGACATTTTTACCTAATATGTCTGAAAGTTTTGTTCTTGCACCATTGTCAATATATTAAAATTTGATGCGACTGTCATACAAGTGAGGGGTTAAGCAAGCTATATCACACCTGGTTCAATTTACCATTTTCTGCATACGAAAATGCCTGCACCAAGTTAGGAATATGACAGTTGTTATTCATTCGTGTGATGTGTTTGAGCTTTTGATATTGCTACTATCACTACAAAGTGTTAAATTAACAAAGTATAAGTTGTTGAATTCACAGAAAACTTACCTTGAGGACAAAGTACGAAGCAAATGAATAATCAGAACAATATTGTAGACAATCTTCCACAGTTTGTACATTTTTGCCAGAATCAATAGGTGAATAACTTCTTCCACATCCTAGTAATTAAAACATTTAAACTATTTTATTGTTGGCCTTCAAATGTTTCTGCCAGGTTGTGTATCTGACACATTCCCCATGTCCATTATCTTTTCTATTATCACATTTTTCTACATTTTTATATAGAAAAGGAGGATGATTTTTTAATGTTAATGTTTGAATTCCAAGGGATAAATCTATAAACAAACGCTCGTAATATACTATTGGTTCATAATGTGTGTTTCATTGTTCTGGTATGTACTCTCTGCTTATTTCCTCTTATGTTTTTAAAATATGTAATTTGTAGAATGACCAAATGGTATAGTACTAAACTAGATCGTTTTTTAACCTTTAATGAAATTGTCAATGATACGTTACATACCTATAAAAGCAGCAAATTTTGTGTATTTTATCACTGTTCCAGTCCAAGCTTTATCATCTTCCTTGAAGGTCGTGTTCTCTGATAAATTATTAAATGTGTCTGTGGTGTTGATGTTGTTAACTTCTGGTAAAGAACATACCTGGGAACTTGTTGTCCAGTTACTAATGGGAAATCCGATAAAGGTTGAACACTCTAAAAAAAGACATAAAAGTTTTCTAATTTTATTTCAATTCAAAGTAAATTCTCTTAGAGAAAAAGATATATGAAAACCTAGATATAATTGATTTAACTCACATTTTTTTTCCTTTTTGGAGAATCATTCCTTAGCCAGACACACAACACTGAATAGTTATTTTTGCATTAAGACAAATTATACACACTTGTTTGATTTCAAATAATGCCATAAAACCTTAAAAGGTTATGCTTCATTATTTTAAAATCCCTTTTCACTGTTTCTTATCAAATTAATGAAAAGAATGCTTCTCAACATTGAGTAAACGTCATGTTTGGAAAAAAAACAAATGCATAACTTACCAGAAAACGTTATGCAAATTGTCAAAATGAAGAGCTGCATTGTCGCATGTATGTCTTCTGTATGAATCAATAAATGTTTTAATTTTGATGAAAGATAGTTTTAATTATTTCCTCGTATTAAATCGTCACTTAGGAACAATTATTTCAACTAGATTTTTTTTTAATTTCTATATTTGTATTGCGTTTGATGCTTAGGAACGATGACGGTATTTACAACATAATCATACGTTTATGTATGCAGTGAAGGTGAAAGTTTAAAATCTATTACAAACATTAAAGAGATGACAAAACCAAAAAGGACCAAATGTAAAGCAAATGAACATGAAACAATCTAAACTGATTGGTTTCCTTAGTCATATGTTCAGTTATGTTAACAGCCAAAATCATAATGTTATCATACTGTTCCTTCAGCTTTAGACAACATTTCCCTGATATATCTAAGAAACCGGGAAACATCAATTATTTTTTTCATGTATCTTTAAAAAAAAATGCGAGGTTAGGTATACATTCCAGTTAATTTAGTTTAACCCTTTTTTACATTTTGTTGTGTTACTTTTTCAAGATTGGAAGTTATTTTTTGAATGTTTCTTTTTCATTTGCCTACTAGTTCATTAGATATTTATCATAAAGATAGTTTAATAATACCATGTCCGATAGTTGCCAAAAATAAATCAAGCATGCATAATTTATACTTAACATAGTAAGAATGATCAATGTATGCAACAAACTAAGTAAATTAAACTTCAAAAATGGCCACAGGTATTTTTTGTTCATTATATTTATAGAATTTCTGAATAACTTCATCTATAAAAAAGAAGATGTGGTATGATTGCCAATGAGACAACTATCCACAAAAGACCAAAATGACACAAACATTAACAACTATAGGTCACCGTACGGCTTTCAACAATGAACAAAGCCCATACCGCATAGTCAGCTATAAAAGGCCCCGATAAGACAATGTAAAACAATTCAATCGTGAAAACTAACGGCCTTATTTATGTTAAAAAAATGAACAAAAATGTGTAACACATAAACAAACGACAACCACTGAATTACAGGCTCCTGACTTGGGACAGGCACATACATAAATAATGTGGCGGGGTTAAAAATGTTAGCGGGATCCCAACTCTCCCCTTAACCTGGGACAGTGGTATAAAAGTACAACATACGAACGAACTAAAAAAATCAGTTGAAAAAGGCTTAACTCATCATGAACGTGGCCGGGTACTTATACATCCCGACACAAAAAGACACAATGAACAGATCTGAGAGTACTTGCAGTTATCTGACATCTAGTTCAAAGCCCCTAACAACTAATAAAAAATCATGCATCTAAGACTAAACTATCCATACGTACACATCCAACACCTAATGGATTTAGTGTAAAGACGTCATAAACAGCCAGAGAAAAACATGACCTTGTGCAATGCCAAGTTACAGGTATGGACAGATTGTAGATCCATGAAAATGTATATGTATATAACATACTAGTTATATTTAGTTAGCTTTTAATCTACTGATAACAAAATAAATATTTTAAGTAATTTATGGTAACGATATCCCTGGTTTAATAATTTACCAGTTATACAAAGGTTGTGTTCGTTAAAATCAAAAACGTCACAACAGAGCTAGACACGGGCATAACGAACAAGTTGTGAAATATAAACACCGTAAGATGGTGCCAAAGGAACATCACAATCTAAAAGTGGAAAATAAATTAACAATAGGGAACGAAAAATCGTCTCTCTTGTCGTAAATATGTTAGTGTGTAGTTTCCCGTTTAAAACCGAAATATCTAAATTCAGGAAAGGACAGTTATTACCGAATACATTTGATTTATTTAAAGTAAGTTCCTTGGGGTAAATTTCAGCAGTATATTGAGAAAATTCTTGATTATTTAACGAAAAAACATCATCAAGATAACGGTTAGTGTTGTTGAATTTATCAATTAAATGTAATTATAACGGGTCTTTACTGAGTTTAGTCATAAACTGTGATTCGTAACAGTACAAAAACAAGTCCGCTATTAAAGGGGCACAATTAGCGCCCATGGGGATACCTACAACCTGTCGATAAACTTTGTTGCCGAAACGTACGTAAATATTATCAAGGAGAAAATTAACAGCTTCAATCATCTCATCACACCTCCAATAAGTATATCTAGCATATTTACCTTTCTCATTAGAGAAAAAGGATTTAAATGAGTTGCAGCAAATATATCTACATTCAGCTTTACCAAACGACCATTTAATTAAATAGGAAAACTTTTGATTAATAAGATAGTGTGGAAGTGTAACGAAAGAGTAGAAAAATCGAAACTATTAACAGAATCAAAAGGACCATCAAAAGCCCGTAATTTATTTAAAACATCTAAAGATTTTTTTTTTACACTCCAAAAATGATTTATACCACTATGTTCATATATTTTATTACAATAGTTTATGATAAGCTATTTAATAGTAGTTAATGAACTAGTTAAAAGCACTGACAGATTAGTTGTAGAACACTTACTAGAGGCCGAAATGAATCGATATTTAAATGTTTTTTTATGTAGTTTATGTAGCCAATACATAGTAGGGACCTTCAAATTTTCAGAAGAAGTCTTAAGCTTTGATGTGGTTGTGATATGCTTGTTTTCTATATTAATTTCTGTGAAGCGGATGGATTCATCTAGCACATTAACCTGTGAATTCGATACTCTATTAGTAAACTAAATTGATTTTACTTTTCTTAAAGTTTAATATGAAACCTTTATATAGAACAAAATAAACATTATTATAATCAGTTGTAAAATCCAAGAACCAATATTTTGAAATTATTTGACAGTAACTAAGTTAATTGTGTTAGATTCCACGTCTGACTTGCAGATAATTCAGACAGAATTCGTACGTACAAAATGGTGTGTTTATATATTGTTGGGTCCTCAATGATCTTCAATTTTGTACTTTATTTTTCCTTTTTAGAATTTTTAATTTAAGCGTAACTCAGTCTCATCAGCCGTTTGTAGTAGAACATGCATCTGTTGGCAACTTTTTTTTATCCTGGTATCTATGGTGAATTTGTTTATCTACTAGTATGTGGTATTATTCGTAATTTTTCAGAATTAAGTTAAATTAAAAAAATAACCAAACTTCAACAGAAACGTTAGAGAGATGTCAATTACACACGCACCGAAAAGTTGGTCATGATCATCATATTATGAGCATTGTGATTGAAAGACATGTTTACAGGTCCCTATATATGTTCATATTTTTTAGTTGTTTTAGTGTATGAAGGCAACAGTAATATACCGCTGTTCGAAAATCATTAATCGTTTGAGAAAAAAAAAAACATATCCGGGTTACAAACTACAACTCAGGGAAACTCATTAAATATAAGAACCATGACACAACAGAAACACAACACTAAAATGCAACACACACTGAAACGAACTATAATATAACAATGGCCATTTTCCTGACTTGGTACAGTACATTTAAAGAAAAGATGGTGGGTTGAACCTGGTTTTGTGGCTTGCTAAACCTCATGCTGTTTTGGCAATGTTGAATATAATATTAAAATGACAACATTACATTACTACAGTACAAATAAATTGGAGAACATACAGGACATAGAAAGACACTAATAATAGCTATCAAAAGGTACCAGGCTTATAATTTAATACGACAGACGCGCGTTTCGTCAACATAAAACTCATCAGTGACGCTCAGATAAAACATAATCAAGAGCCAAAACAAGTACAAAGCATTGATGACCAAAAGTTCCAAAAGGTTTTACCAAATACGGCTAAATAAAGGCAACAGTAGTATACCGCTGTTCAAAACTTATAAATCCATGGACAAAAACAAAATCGGGTAAGTTATCTGCCTGGGATAAGAAAATCCCTACTATAATAATTCATACATTTGAAAACAGTAAATTTAAACGAATGACTATATTATATCGTTTGCCTATAAATCAAGTCTTTTGCAACACTAAAACGAGTTTTGCCTATCATCATATTTCATCAAATAGCAATGGTAATTTTATTCAAAACAAAGTAAACGTGACATACTTCTTCAAGGACTAATGCGCAGGAAAAAATACTTGAATAATGGAACATTAAAAACTGATTTCCTGAAAGAGCTAATTGTCTTTTTTGACCAATTAATTAATTGTTTCCTCACAAAAAGGAATATGATGAAAGTTTTCATTATCATTTGTGTGACTAAAATAGATACATTTAAATATCGTTCTATGTTTTTGCAATAGCCTAGTGCAGTAGGTAGCGTTGATTCCTAATAAGTGTATCCCCGACTTTACTTTGCTTAGTATTGTTAAATTTTTTATGATGTGTAGTGTTGATTAGTCTTGGTGTCTTATATATATTTCTCTTCCTGCTTTTGCAGTTTACACATGTTGAATTGTTTTTAAGAATGTTAATTATTTTATTTATAAACATCAATAATTACCATAAAAAGACGAAAAATGTATTAAAATAGCAACTTGTATAGCAAAGTGCATTTCTCGAACAAAAAAATGACTTTCGGTTGTATTAAACTTTTTTCAAATTATTTTCAAGGCACAATATTTTACAATTTAGAACATTCATGTACTTTCTCCTTAATTCATTTGACCAGTTATATTATTGATTCTATTTTCTGGTTATATTTGGTTATTTTTTGTATGCCTTTATGATTACTATGACCAACATATCAACTTCCAACAAGGACCGAAGCTCATAAACTCGGCAATCAATTAATGTTATACGCAGGACTTCGGGAATGTCCGGAGAGCCGACAACCTTGCTTCGGAAGTTGACCAAAATATACATATGTGTTAATTGATAGTGCCAAATCCTAACACAAACCGACAATTTCAAACGATTGATTCTCATACAAAGTTGAATGGTGCCAAGGTTAGCTGTTAGGATATCCTTTTTGTAATTTTGTATGTCAATGCATTATCATGTTCCACGGTGAGACATTTCAAATTTTTATGAGAATAACTCGCTAAATTGTCGGATTTAAAAGCTTTCCTTGTCGCACTTTTAAACACCTATGTTAGTCATAGTAAGCTTATGCAAAGCTAGTGAAATAGTATTCTGAAATTTGTTTAAACCATCTTTCACCTAATACCTCTGTAAAAAAAAAATACTAAAAAATTGCTAAAATGTACAAAACGGATCCACATGATTTTAATATATTCATATTTCTATTTATATCACTTTGATAGCAACTACCATACGTAGAATCAATCTGTTTGGTTCCTTTTTGTTTTATAGATCATCTACTAAATATGGATGTAAATGCATTGTTTTAAAATTACTCATTTTTTTGTGGAAAAGGCGGAAATTATATTATATATGTGATTAGATATTTAATAAAAAAATAAAAGCATTCAAACAAATTGTTTTGGATAAAAAAAAAAGCACATAACTAGTTTTAATCTTTCTGTTCATATTAAAACTCAAAAACAATATACATTAGTTCACACTCGCAGTTAGCATAACAAGTGTGAAAAGCAAACAACATTTCGATTAAAAAAGAAACACAATTAGCTTTACAACGTTTCGAAAGTCTATACTTAAGAGAAAGTCAATCAAACGAGATATATCTGTTCTCTTGTAACAAACTTCATTCTGTATTCAAAAAACAGAATTAATACTCAATGCCGTCTAATATACCATATACCACAAATACTTCGTATTGGTCTCATATACCATATACCACAAATACTTCGTATTGGTCTCATATACCATATACCACAAATTCTTCGTATTGATGAAAATGTAAATGACATACTGCTAAACAGTATGAAGAAAACAATAAACTCATAAATAAAGTGCAAAGCCACACGACAACGCCGCTGCTCAGTTTATTAAAGATATGAAACAATTCATATAACTTGTATACACAATACAACATTTCAACAATATAATTTCTAATTTTCCAAGCATAAAAACTACACTCCAGTCCTATCAATCATATAATTACGATAAAAGGGGGAACTTATAAATTAAAATTTACCAACTTACTTAAGAATTAAACTTTAAATAAATAAATGTGTGTTGACGGTTCGGCGCTGTCGTGCTGAATGACCAAAACCCCCGTTTTGGCGGGGAAAATGACCGTGCTATAAGCACGACACCTACATACATCATGAACAAACAAGAGAAAATAATTTCACTCTTATTCACTTCGTTCAAACGAAAGAAATTATATTTCTCTTGTAACAAACTTCATTCTGTATTCAAAAAACAGAATTACTACTCAATGCCGTCTCATATACCATATACCACAAATACTTCGTATTGGTCTCATATACCATATACCACAAATACTTCGTATTGGTCTCATATACCATATACCACAAATTCTTCGTATTGATGAAAATGTAAATGACATACTGCTAAACAGTATGAAGAAAACAATAAACTCATAAATAAAGTGCAAAGTCACACGACAACGCCGCTACTGAACCAAAGAAAGGGACAATATGTAAAAAAGGACTAATAATTAATTTTGAAAAAATATACTAAAGACCCAAATTTTGTGAAACTAACATTCTGTCCGAAAACGAGTCCTTAACGTAACCGTCTTTTGCTGTCTCCGACCTCCAACGTCCATGCCTTTTAAAAAGTCTATCAGAAATACCAAAATTACGAGCTGCAGAAGCTCCACCAGACCTTAGACTGTGAAGGCCAAAAGATTTTATATTTGGCACAATCGGAGAAAATGCTTCTATAAATAGCTCTCGCATTCTTGTATAAGAAAGAGGTTTGTTTTCTTTTCGGAACACATAATTTTCCTTGGTTTTTGTCAAATTCTGAAATACGAAAACATTAGTATCAAGTGGATTATTGCTCCATTCTAAAAAAAACTCTCCAAGTTCTTCACAGGACATAATTTATTCCCGGTTCTCGCAATGATTATTCGATCACCATCTCTGTAAATATCCGTTTTACTTTTCTGTATGAATACTGACATATGACTTTGAAAAAATTGAATATCACAGGTTCTCAAATTCAGCAATTCAGAAACACGTAAAAAACCAGAATAAGATAACAAACAAGCAGAAATAGTACGCTGGTTGTAAAGGTTATTTTCACAATATAACCTGTCGAACATCTGTGAAAGCATATCTGGAGTGATCGGTTCTTTCTTTTTAATCGGAACAGATAGACGTCTCTTAGCTCCTTCAAGAATATTTTTCACTAAATCAGAATCTGTAGGAGAAATAACACTAATAATTTTATGTGCACATCTAATACTATAAAACGCTTCATTGATAGGACTGGGCGTACGATTTTGTTGCACTAAACATGCTAAATATATAGCCACATGTATTGGTTTGGCCGGTAAAATAAATTCACTAGATATTCCATTAGATAAAGCCCATTTTTTCCATCTCAAAAAACCATAATAATAATTTTGAACGGTATTGTTAGATTTACTTTCGGTTAACAAATCAGGAAGTAAATGAATTTTCTCAATCAAAGTATCAGGTAATTCCAACAGATCGCTTTCGAAAGCCTGCAAAAACATATGTAAAAATAAAAATCACATTAAAACATAATGTACAAAGCACATACAATTTGTATATAAACAATTTCACAATCTAATGTTCACATAACTCGTCTTGCATTTCACTTAAGATTAAACCACACCCACAGCCCCTCAGGCCTACTGTAACATTACCACCACCAACTCAAGAACTTTTATATTAGTTGTTAAAAAGGTTCAAAATCAAGTCTCAAAGCCAACACCCTGAAGGGTAAATCAATATTTCCAAATACTGATTTATTCCCTTTACCAGAAGTATAGAATTTCTTGTTAGTAGTTAAATCTATACAGCCTTTCACCTCTTTAATGAACCCTTCACCCGTAGGACATAACATCGGCCAAAAGCTTGCCGACTTCCATAAAGGTAAAACAAGTGTAGTGTCCCATGAGCAAAACATTGCCTCATGTAACTTATTACTTTAGACACTAAACATACAGGTGGTACAAACCAACCATTGGCACCTTGCCAGTTAATAGTGAATGCATCGATACCCATCGAGTTCACCGTCCAATAACGGGAATAAAATACCGTTAACTTATGATTGTCATCATTTGCAAACCAGTCTATCTCATGAGGTCCCCATAGGGAATCTACATACATAAATAACTGTTCGTCAATACCCCAATCGTCATAATCAATAATACGACTGATGAAATCCGCTTTCTCATTCAAGGTTCTAGGAACCCAAATAGATATATTATGTATCAAACAATTCTCAAAAATGCACATAGCAATATCCTGTAACTCAGGTTTCATACTACCTTTTTCCACAATAGTTACTACATTCTGGTTATCACTGAACCATTTAATTCGTTTATCTTTTAATACATTGATCATAGATAATAGAATATTTCTAACAGCATTTAGCTCTTTCCACGTAGAACTCTTTGAAGCCTCACATTCGGACCACATACCATGTGCTATATTAAAAGGTGTTTCTACAACATAGCCACCATATCCTGTATTGCTTGCATCACTATAAACTACAGATTGACATGACACATCTGAAGAAAACTTTTTAACATTTACGTGTTCTAAATTTTCTCTCCAAAATTTAATTCGTATCAAGCTTTCTGTTGATAAAACAATACAACTATTCCACGAAGTCATACTTAAAATATCAATGCTTAAATGTTTAGACATGATATAAGCAACGTTTCCAATGACGTATGACATGGACACTATTTGTCCCACTAAAGAAGCAACCAATCGTGCATGGACTTTGCCATGTTTAGATACATAATATTCAACGTCAGCAATAGTTTTTAAAACCCTTTGAACTCTTTCGTTCGGAAAAGCTATAGTGCCACGGTTTGTGTCAATTGAATAACCCAAAAATACCAAAAGTTTCATAGGTGACCATTTAGATTTTTCATTTTTAGGAACAAATCCACTCTGAATTAAATCTTGTCTCACTTGATTGGACATAGTTTTGCAAGTTTCTTCGTCCGTATGAGTGCCTAAACCATCATCTAGGTACATTAAAACTTGTTTACCTTCACCCCTCCACTTTTTTATAAGTGGTCTTGTGATTTTAGTAAATATATAACTTATAAGAAGATCATGTATAGCTTCGGTAACAAACTCGCTATGGATGATTGCCGATCGATTGTTTTTTAAGCATATAGAAGGAGGGGTACTGTAAAAAGGAATTTTGTAACCATTCAAAATAGTATCTAAAATATAATCATAACAACCAATATTTTTCCAAAAAAAATAGTGACTTTTAAGCCTGTTCTTCACAATAATATGTGCCTGTCCCTGTTCATACTCGTAGTAATTATTAGTGAGATTATCCGAGTCACTTATCGAAGATACTTTAGTTGTATTATTTTCAATTAAATAATCTATGCTACAATTATACTCATCTTTTATAAAGTCTGTACTATTTCGATTTTGGTTGGATAGGTCTGGGATTGAAGGGACACTGGCTTCTCCAGTGCTGGAACGATCAACAACCATAACATGCACCTTGTCTATTTTGTCGTTGATATCCGCTCGTGCTGGGCTGATTTTGATACAAGCTTGACCATTGTACCATGACTGGGGTTCACGAAAGGGCTGATTTTTTGTTTGAAAAGTATCAACAAAATGAGAAGGAGTACTAGGAACAGAATAATTAGCCTTCTTAGAAGCAGACTTTTTTCCTTTTGCATTACGTTTACGTATCGCCCTACTCTCAGCTTTATTAATTTTGCTCTCATCGTCGAAGTCACTGGCCACTGGATTACTTTCATATTGCCTAACAGTCTCCCAACCCCCTTCACTACTATCGGTAATCTTAACAAGTTTATTTTTTTTTAATCTTGTCAATTACTTCAGTAATAGTTTCCCGTGCTTAGTCGCTCTTTGAATTATCAATGGCCCAAATAGGTTGTGTCAGGTCTTCTAAAAATTCAGTATTTAGTAGAAATTGAACCTTATTTCCCTCATACTTCCAATTATATTGAGATTCAGTTTTTAACTTTTTAACCTGGGAAGCAACTGCAACGGTAGACCCGTGAACTTCATGTCTTAAATCGGAAATGTCTTTCCTAAGTTTTTCGTTAAAGTCACCCTGGGTTTTAACAGCTTTCATAACGTCTCTAAGAGACACCTCCTGTTCTGGGGTTTCCCTCTCTTCAGGGTCCGACATTACAAAAAATTTACCAACTTACTTAAGAATTAAACTTTAGATAAATAAATGTGTGTTGACGGTTTGGCGCTGTCGTGCTGAATGACCAAAACCCCCGTTTTGGCGGGGAAAATGACCGTGTGATAAGCACGACACCTACATACATCATGAACAAACAAGAGAAAATAATTTCACTCTTATTCACTTCGTTCAAACGAAAGAAATTATATTTATATTTCGAGCAAAATATTCGACAATGCCGGTATTTATATTTAAATCTTTAAATAACTAACTAATGAACATTCGACAGTAACAGACTGACAATTTTTTTTTTTTTTTTTTAGATATCATTAATTTATTTGGTTCATGTGTAGACGACGCAGTTTCAATTCTTATTTGTTTTGATAGAACATCTATTTTACACAAGCTTTTTCTCGAAAAACGCACGATATTACGAGGATACATTGTTGACCCATGGATTGTTGTTCGTGTAAACGAAACGAACACAAAACTTTTGATTGCATTTCCAAGGGGGAAAACATTATGTCATGCCTTTTAAATCAAAAATATAGTGAATCATGAGGGGTACAAGTGGTGAATACCACCCATGTTTTAATCAACAATAAATTTCAAATGGTGAGATGAGTACGAGGATTGTCAAATCGTTATCAGACTAAAAAGTAAGTAAATGAATATGTGAATCTCTGCGTATTGCCTCTGAATTGTGATTTATTTGAAGATTGTTATACTGACGGCCCATTTAGGTCTTAGGATAGTACTAAACCTTTACAAATTATTCTCCGTATGCTATTTCATGATTATTGATAAGCTTCGATTCAAGTTCTGTATTACTCCAAGAAAGTGTTTACAGTTAATGATGTCTAAAACTGTTAAAAATGTTTAATGAACGTTTAAATAACAGTACTCATGATCCACTCAATATGTAACATGTCTCTAAGCTCTCCCCTGAATTAAATGACAGATATTGTATCCAATTTGTATCAACATCTCAAAGATGACGACAAATGAAAATGTATTATGGCCAATGTAGCTAAAAGTAATTGTTTCTTTTTTGTGGAGAGCGAAAATGCTGGTCAAAACCAAGAAACTGCAACCGTGTCTCCCACTAGCAATTTAACATCAATTTCAATTCTGCGGTTGAGACGTAATAGGCATATTTTTAGGGGCCAGCTGAAGGACACCTACGGGTGCGGGAATTCTCGCTACATTGAAGACCCATTGGTTGCCTTCGGCTGTTATCTGCTCTATGGTCGGGTGGTTGTCGCTTTGACATATTCACCATTTCCTTTCTCAATTTTATTGTGAGGCCAAACACAATTCATTCTATTCACGAGTCACTTTAATAATACAAATGTGTACTTGATAGATTGTAAACTCACCGAAATTAAATTGTTGTGAATTGGTGTGAGACCTATGTTAATAATAAACCTATTTATTCAGATTATAAGAGAATGCAAATAAGGATTACAATCATATACAGTCAAAACTAAAACAGGTGTAGAAATACAAACAGCATAGATGATTTATTATGAGATAGGTGTTAACAGGTAGCTGAATATAAGTATGTGTGTTTCTTTCTTTTTCATTCGACAGTTGGGTTTTTCAATCTTTCTCGCTTCAAAAGCACAAAATCGTTAAGATCACAATCATATAACTATA
Organism: Mytilus trossulus; assembly: GCF_036588685.1. Lineage (NCBI taxonomy): Eukaryota > Metazoa > Mollusca > Bivalvia > Mytilida > Mytilidae > Mytilus > Mytilus trossulus. The sequence continues at coordinate 60,025,409 of NC_086379.1, read as the reverse complement.
GTTTACTAAAACCATCATATAACTATTGTTTACTCAAACCATTGATGTTTTTTTTCCTTTTATACACCAGTCTCAGCGTAGTGCATGATTTCTGGAATGGTTTGGTAATGTTGTTCAGGTACCAAGTAACCTTGGTGATCGAGCTGGTCTCTTGGTGTATGCGCATTACGTATTGTTGAACACTGTTGCATATTAGGAGACAGTTCTCTATAACCGGATTCGTTTCCCTCTACATTGGTTTCATCTAAACCAGTGTATTCTGAAAACTCTGTACCTTGTAACCTTTCATTTACTTTTTGTAACTTTTCTTTATAGAATCTCAATCTATAAAATATGTAAAGATATATTTGTGTATACATGTTCCCCTGTCAATTTAGATTTTTGATCGTATTACTGTGTTGGTTGTTTTATATAAATTAAATTAAGAACCACGTCTATGAATTATTATATATTCAAGTACGTCGACAATTTTGGGTTGTCTTTAAAGGGAAATAGTAGCATAGGTTTTTTAGTTCCGCAAAATAAATCTTCTACATGTCTGAGGTAGATTAACTCATCATAAATACCAGGATTAATTTCTTGGGTAATTTATAGTTAAAGCTGTGAATGCATCATATTAAATCGTGTTATTGATAATGTGAGAAATATGAATCAGGTCCTAACCATGAATTTCTGAATGATATTTGTTTTCTGCAACATCTTACTTTTCGGCAACTAGATTTTCTTTGCTGTAAGTTGTTATGTAAAGTCTTCAGTTACAAATGTGTGGGAAATCGTATGCTGAGCCTTCCATTGTGTTTTATTACAAAAATTCTATGTTGTCGGTGCCATGTAATTAAAGTTCTTTCATTGCATTAGTAACATAGACCCAAATCAACCCTATCTACCATACATGCTCCTTTCGGGGGCAAATAGATATGAGGTGGGTGCTACCTGAAGAGCTACCGAAGGTAATTGGTTCATGTTCTATTCATTTATCGTCATACTGATATACAAGTATTTCTTGCATGCTTATGTTGGTGATATGATCGAAAATAAAGTAGAAAGCCCAATGCACATTTTCAAATTATTCTTAATCTGGAATGTTAGCGTAACCAAAATGATTGGCAATGTCCACTTAACTTACCTTCCTTATGCTCTAGAGCTGATCATTATCATCAGAAATATCAATGAAATGATAAGCAAAGTCCACTGAACTTACCATCTAAATGCTCTAGAGCTGATAATTTTCATCAGAAATATCAATAAAATAAAAAAAGCTAAGCCCTAAACTTACCTTCTAAATGCTCTAGAGCTGATCATTATCATCAGAAATATCAATAAAATGATTATCAAAGCAGCTGCTATTATTACTTAAATAGATAAAATAAATAAATAAACATCGATAAGTATAGTTTTTTACACTTATGTATTTTTTTAAAGGAAACATTATAATCCGTAATTTCGGGTCTAATATCTCCTCGGCTTTCAAATATTTGACTTGAGAGTTCGTGACGAAGGGATATCAAGTCATGTGTTTCGAATCACAATTGGTCATTTTCATTCTTGATAATGATAGTAAACAAAACATGTATGTTTCTTTAGAAGTTTGGAGTTTAAATAAATGCAAGTTTATTTGATGTGAAGCGTGTTTGATGATTTTTTTGCATTTTGGTACAATCATTCAAATACATGAATAAAAGAATAAAATATAATTTTGTGTTTGCGCTTATGATTAAGCCGTATGATTAAGGACTTTCCGTTTTAAATTTTCCTTGCATATCAGTATTTTTGTGGTTTTACTTTTTAGACGATAGAATAATCAATCTATTCAAAATCCCATGTTTAAATTAAGCAATATACTTAAACCAATGAGAGTTAACAATAGTATCAATGTGATTCATCAGAAGAAAAATTATTTCAGATTTTAGTAGACAGGGTTTTCATGTAAAAGCTGTATTTTGGTCATAAGTTTCAAAATATTTTCTTGTTGAAAATGACAAATAAATCAGAACTCTAAAACAGTAAAAAAAAATACAAACATTAATTAAAAAACACATAAAAAAATGTCAACCTTAGAAAAAATTTAAGTATAGAGACAAGAAAACAGAAGGAAACTTGTTGAAACGAAAAAATATCAATGGATTTTAATCAAGTCATTTAGGAGTTTTGTAGTTAGTTTTTAAACTCTTTTCATATAAATCAGAGGTTAAGCTAACTAAATAAACAGGTTTAGTCCTTCATTTCCTGCATTAATCAGGACTATGGCAGTTGTTTTCCATTGATGTGTGGGAGCTTTTGATT